>NC_135411.1:30543014-30680514 GCF_051991245.1 Festucalex cinctus
GGGACGGGGTCACCGTGAGGTCGCACGCTACCTGCGTTTCCCCCAAGGTGACATATATGCCCTTGAACCCGGTTAAAGAGAGCCAGCCGGAGCCGCGTTGGGGCGAATGCTGAGTGAGAAGCATGCGAAGCGAAAGGCACGCTTGTCATTCCGCATAGTCCTTCATCATATTCGGTGAAAGTGTGAAATCAAACATGCTGCAGATTGAAAATAATGAGTATGGATGACAGCCATTCCACCAGGCCACACCGGGAGACGTTTTCCGCGTTTAGACAAAAGCAATCAATCTTTTTCCGCCGCGGCCGGCAATGACTCTTCATCTCACAAACAATTTAATCAGCCACAGTGTTTTTTCACTCATGTCAATCAGTTATATTGATTAGCATAACTTTGTTAATGGTGCTGGCAATGTTTTGAGTAACTTTTTAACATTGCAATTTATATTCAAGTACAGTAGTGCATTGAAATAGTTGAATTTGTTCCGCGACCATGCTCACAACTGAAAACACGTAACTCATCATCTTCTTTGCCTATTGAAATGAATGGAAATGCCATTAATCCGTTTCAGCCTTTCCCCCATAAAAAATTTGTTGAGGAAAACTAGCACACAACATACAGTTACAACATAATTAAATAACATGAAAAATAAACAGACAGACGGATAGACTGCACTGTCTCAAATCCTCTAACTCATCAGCACGGCACTAATATTAGTCCTTCTTCACAGAATATAAAGCATATATTTGGCTGTTGTGTTGTCCCTTTACATGTCATTGCACCTTTTGTGTGCAATCCATTTCTTCAAGCCTGTATCTCACTGAGCAGCGCAGACTTGCAAGGGTTCGTAGCGAGAGCTGAATGTTGTAAAACGTTGCAAAGACACTTGCCACACTTTCGCACTCTCACGCATGCACACCCTGCAACTTGCAGGCTGCAAGCCTGAGCGACTCTGTGACTTACGGGCTAAAGGACTTCAGCACCACAACACAGATGCTAATTAGCACTAGAATAGCTAGCGACCTGAAAGGCAAAATATTGTGGGTGTTATAGACAATACACATTGTTTTACATTTAGTTTGACAGAATACTTCAAGTGTGAGTAGCAATAAACAGGCCAGGCAACAAATATTTTTTGGTCGCTTTCCAGGATTAGAAACGAACACCATGCTCTAGAAATTTGTCTTAGCCCATTTGCCTAGGATACCTGCTGCTGGTTGGACCTCATTTGGGTGAATTCCCGAGTAGGAGTCTGTCAAAATGCCAGCCCAGGAATTGCACTAAATTTGCTTCTTCCATCCAAAATAGCCATCTTCAATTTCTGACAGGGATCCTTTTACCGTATTTTCCGCACTATAAGGCGCACCAAAAAGCCTTCAATTTTTTCAAAAGGTGACCGTGCGCCTTATAATCCAGTGCGCCTTATATATGGATTAATATTGAGCCGCAATACGCTATCGGTGACCCTGCACGATCGGCAGAAGATCACGCCATCTTGGATCGCTGGCTAATACTAATACTTTACCTCAGAGAAAATAATAAAACAGCTGTTTTTTCATTTTAGGAGTGAATGGAGTTGTCAGAAAGCGGGTTTGTAATCTATTAATAAAGTTTGACTGACCTATCTGTTTTGTTGACATTCCCTTTAGCGCAGCACCATCTAATGGATGCATAACGTAACCCCAGCCTCTACTATAGCGCCTTATATATTGAAAAAGTTTTAAAATATGTCATTCATTGCATTGAAGGTGCTACCTTATAATGCGGTGCGCCTTATAATGCTCTATATGCCTTATATATGGAAAAAAGTTTTAAAATATGTCATTCATTGAAGGTGCGCCTTATAATGCGTAAAATACGGTAACTTACTTATTTTCCCTGTTATGATAGCAAATGAAACTGGTTTTGTGGGCTAAATTTTCCATACTACTGTATATATTTTCACCAGGACCATTGCAAAAGTTTGTGAATTTAAGGAATGCTGAGGCCCCCAAAAGACCATTTATTGGACGCAAGAATAAGAAACATCAATTCCAATAAGGCCTTTGTACCGGGGTCCTAATAATTAAAGCTTCTTTATAATAAATCGAAGGAAGAAAAGCAATTTCCCTGTCCTGCCGGCCCTAAAAAAACAAACAAAACAATGTTCCTTGTTAGAGACTTAAAACACTGGCACCAAGTCAAGCTGGCGCCAACAATGCTATCTAACGCTTTCTAATTAACTTCTTAAGCCTGCACACCAGCTAACGTCAACTGTTTTCCTGCGCGACGTTGGCAGCGATTCCATTTGAGTCAAGGGGAGGAAGATTAAGAAGCCCAGAGCCCACCTCGTCCATTCGAGAAGTTTTCTAAGTGCGTAAAAAAACCCAAAAAAAACCCGCCAAGGTTAGCTCTATTTTTGGAATCACTCTTATAAATATGCACAAGGCCTTTATATATATATTAAAAGAAATTACAAGCGCAGCAGTTTTTTTTTTTTTTTTTTTGTTTTTTTGTTTTTTTTTTTTTTTTTTTTTTTTTTTTTTTTCTTTTTCTTTTTTTTTTTGAAGAGCTCAGAATTGTTCATTCGGTAGTCTTACCGATTCAACGTCTTGTCATCATTGCTCTTTTCTTTTTTTTTTTTTTTTTTCTCTTTTTTTTTTTTTTTTTTTTTTTTTTTTTTTTTGTGTGTATGTGTGCGTGCGTTTGCGTGCGTTTGCGTGCGTGCGTTTGCGTGCGTGCGTGCGTTTGCGTGTGTGCGTTTGCGTGCGTTTGCGTGCGTGCGTGTGCGTGCGTGCAAATACGTATAAATTTATACTCATTCATTCACCTAAAACCTTATAAATATCCCATTACCCTTCGCCTTAACCAGGTACTTCAGAATCTTGCCAGAATCGTGAGATTTAAATGGTCAGGAGACCAGAGAAAAGGTCAGAAAAAAAAAGAAATAAAGAGAAAAGAAAGGTAAATCAAAGTGACATCCAGCACCGACCAAACACTTCCTGCCTTCCCCATGATTACAAAATCAAAGTCTTACGCCAACCCCGGAAGCCTCTAAATTCCAGCAAATTTAGCGAGATCTCAAGAGCCCAGAGGAAAAACTAAAGAGAGGAAGGAGGGAAGGATCGATAAGGCAGAGTGAGATCAATAGAAGCCAGTACATCCAATCCATCAAAGTGAAGTCCAGCACCAACAAGACCCCTCCTGCGTGGTTACAAAACCGGAGTCTTATGCCAACCCCAGAAACCTCATACTTCTAATAAATTAAGATCTCAAGTGACCAGAGGAAAAACTAAAGAGAGGAAGGAGGGAAGGATAGATAAAGCAAAGTGAGAACCACAGACACCAGCACCAACTGATTCAAGGGGCTGTGGGAGGGAGAGGGTACTTCTGTTGAGTTTCAGTAGATGCTGGTGCGACGGATCTGGCATGCATAAGGACCACCACCAAAGAAAGAAGCCGTCAACCGCGGTCCAGCAAAGCGAGCACCCCCCCCCCCCCCCCCCCCGGAATCCCCAGGCCGCGGCAGCACCAAGGCCACCCCCAAGCCACCCGAGCGGACACCGGTCGGCGAGCCGACCCAGACACCCGGCACACCCCCGAGCCCAAGGCCGCAGAACGAGGCCCAGCGGGCCCCCACAGCGCCCCACCGGTCCCCAGCCCCCATCCCCCCACGACCCCCCCGCACCCCACCCAAACCCGCCATCCACCACGACCCAGGCCCCACCACCCCCGACCCCCAAACCCCCGAACACACCCCGACCCCCAGCACCCAACCCCCCACCCACCCATACCTCCACCCCCCCCCAAACAAGCCGCCCCCCCCCCCGACGGCCGCCACCCCCCCCCCGCGAACCCGGCCCCCCGCGAGAACCCCCCACCCCCCCCCCGGAAACCGGCACCGGGCAGCAGCGCAGAGAGGGAAGATGTGCCCACCCCACCTCCAGCCGCGCGAGATTTGCACAGCGGCGGGAGGGGGGAAGCAGAGGAGGAAGCACCAGGGGAGAAGGCGGAACACCAGAACACCGAGCCCGGTGGGGAGAGGCCCCGGTCGTCACGCCAGAGTACTAGTGACACCTAACCCTGTTACTGAGTCCGCCAGCTCGCCGACTGGCGAGCTCTACCCTTACACCGTGAATGTGGCCCCACCCAGTGTATATACAAGTGTGTGCGTGTGGTGCATTAAAATTGGGAGCAGGTGAGTCGGAGCAGAGGGAAAAAATTTCCCCTACTCCGACACACCCGTATCCCCCCCAAAAAAATGAATATGTATATGTGTGGTGCATTAAAAAAGGGAATGGAGGGACAAAGTGGTGGGGCAGGGACACAAATGGGGGGGACCACAGCGCTGCCAGGCACTGCAGTCCATCCCCTCTGATGGCTCCCCGCCCCAACTCACCCCTCCCCTTGGACGTGAGGTGCATTAAAATTGGAGGGGAGTTGAAGGGTGAAGACGGTGTTTCCACCCTTCCCCACCCCACCAAGAAATGTGTTGTGTGCCCTATGTGTATATTTACAAAGTGTATAGTGCAAGCTAGTGAAGTGAGTAAGAGGAGCGACCAGCGGGGCCTCACCCAACCCGGCGGGTGTAGGTGGCACGCCCGCCCCCCAGCACCCCCACCCCCTGCCGCCCCCCACCTCATCCACCCGGCACCACAATGGGCGGACAGCCAGCGCAGCAGGGCTACCGGACAGCCCACCGGCCACCGGAGCCCGCCCGGGGCGCCAGGAGTTATACCGGAGTGGGGCAGGCCCCAAACCCTCGCCCGGCCCCCGGAGCCCGACGCCCGGGCCGGGGAGGGAGCCCCAGGCCCAGGGAGAGGGAGGGGGAGGAGCCGCAGGGCAGACAGGGAAGGGGGGGGTCGGGGGAAGCGGGGAGAAGACGACAAGAAGGCGAAAGGGCGGCTGCAGGGCAGGAGGCGGGGGGGGAGAGGAGGAGGGAGGGCGACAAGGGAAAAGGGACCGGGAGGCAGAGGAGGATGGGCGGGAGGAGGCGAGGAGGGAGAGGCGACGGGGGGGAGGAAGGGGGAGGGGAGAGGGAACCACGGGGCACACCGGAGGCCCACCCACCCCGAACCGCGCCGCCGGGCACGGAGCAGCGGACCGCGCCGGGACGGCACCGCCCCGGGCACCAGGGGAAGCACCCCAACACCGCACCCCACAGGGGGCCCAGGGAGCGGCCAAGACGCAACCGCCACCGAGCAGACAACGGGGGGGGGGGGGGGGGGGGGGGCAGAACCACCCCCGCCCGACCACAGGGGACGGCGTCAAGAAAATTGACTAATTAGCATGCAGTAACACCAAGTGTTGATGCTTAGTGCCCACTAGAAATAGATCTTAAGGAGTTATTGAGTATAGTGTCGTATAGTGTGGTATGCTCGAGCCCACTAGCAGCAACTAGGTTCCTGACTATATAAAAATAAAAACAATCAGATACAAAATACCAAATACAGGAGCAGCGAAAACAGAAGTTGTAACGATGTGGTGGCTCTCGTTAACAGGCAGAATCTTGGCAGGATTAAGTTGCCAAATTGAGATTAAAATATTCTATGTACATAGACCATATTTGTTTAAATCTTGATACTTGATTTTTATTTAAGGCAGTGATTTTTTCCATTGAGATATAATTTATTAGTAAGTTTAACCAGTGGTCGATATTTAGAGATTGTTTATTTTTCCAATTGACAAGGATTATTTTTTTAGCAATAGTAAGGGCTATAAATATAGATTGAGATTGTTTACATGGTAGCTCAGTTATTGTTAAGTCACCTAGTAAACACAGTCTTGGAGATAAAGGAAGCCTACAGTTTAATATATCAGCGAGCTTTCCCAAGATTTTAGTCCAGAAATGCAGCACTGGAGTACATGACCATAAAGCATGAAGATAAGTATCGGCAGTGTTTTGTGAGCACTGGAGACAAATGTCGGAGTCAGAGAGTCCCATTTTTTTCATCATATATTGTGTAATATATGTTCTATGAAGTATCTTATATTGGATAAATTGCAAATTTGTCTGTTTGGTCATTTTAAATACATTTTCACAGATTTGGGTCCAAAAGTCTGGTTCCGGAACTATAGACAAGTCTTTTTCCCATTTTAAAGTCGGTAAATACGTTTTATTTGTGTATAAAAATAACTTATATATTTTTGATATTTTCTTTATTGTTGTTGGAGAAAGCTTTATAATATCTTTAGCTAAGACAGGCAGTTGGAGCGTATCCTGAAGTGTTGGGATTTGTTTCTTAACCATATTTTTAACTTGCAGATAATGTAAGAAATTTCCCTTTTTTATTTCATATTTCTGGACCAAGTTTGTATACGATATAAACTTATTATCTGAGAAAAGATGATGAAGGTGTGTAATTCCTTTCTGCTCCCATAGGCTTAAATGGAACGACTGATTATTAAGTTGAAAGTCGGGGTTATGCCAAATGGGAGAGAGCCCACAGGGCGCCAATTGGGAGTTTGTAATTTCTAATGCCTTCCACCAGGCAGTCAGGGTGGCGGCTATCATTGGGTTTTTAAAACAATTATGTCGTCTTATTGATTTTGTAATAAAGAGTAAATCTGACAGTCTAAGATTATTACAATCCTTCTGCTCCAATTCCAACCAACAGTTAGTATCTCTGTTGGGTTGTGTCCATAGCACAAGATATTGTAGTTGATTAGCTAGATAATAGTACATAAAGTTTGGTGCCTCTAAACCTCCTTTAGATTTACTTTCCTGAAGAGTAGATAGACTAATTTTGGCTTTTTTTTTATTCCAATAGAATTTTATGATAGCAGAGTCCAGCGATTGGAACCAGTTAGACGTAGGTTTAAATGGAATCATTGAAAATAAATAATTAATCTTTGGTAAAACTTTCATTTTTATAGTAGCTATCCGTCCTATTAAAGAGATCGGAAGATTATTCCAGCGCTCCAGGTCACTACGGATACTATCCAATAATGGTGGAAAATTTAAAGAAGTTAATTCAGTTAACTTAGGTGAAATTTTAACACCTAAGTATTTTAAATTACCTGTAGGAAAGGAGTAGTGTGGATCCTGACTTGTAGGATTCCATGAATTTTCTGTAATAGGTAATAATGTTGATTTTGTCCAGTTAATAGAGTAATCTGATAAGTGAGAGAATTTAGTTATTAATTTAAATGCTTCCCCTAGCGAGATAGCAGGTTCTTCTAAATAGAGTAATATATCATCGGCATATAGATTAATTTTATGTTCTATTGTCCCGGAGTGGATTCCTTGGATCCGTCTATCCTGACGTATAGCTAATGCAAGCGGCTCAATAAATATAGCAAATAATAAAGGAGAAATTGGGCACCCTTGTCTTGTTCCCCTTTGTAAAGTAAAACTCTGTGATGTAATCCCATTAGTAGTAACTGTAGCTTTAGGAGAATCATATAATATTGAGACCCATTGAATGAATGACTCCCCGAAGCCGAATTTATTTAAGACAGCAAAGAGGAAGGACCAGTTAACTTTATCGAATGCTTTTTCTGCATCCAGCGAAATAACAACTGCCTTTTTATCATACCGCTGTGACATACTAATCAAGTTAAAGAGTCTCCTAATATTATTAGTAGAATGACGACCTTTAATAAAACCTGTTTGATCACTATGAATAATTGTCGAGATTACCGTCTCTAATCGAGATGCCAAGGCCTTAGCGCAGCAGTTTTAGTGTCAGGTGTATCCCGGAGGTTATCATTAGACATTACATAAATTTAAATACGGCAACTCCATCTTCCATCAGGTTAATATATTCAGCGCTATGTTATTGAAATGTCCCCGCCGCTTCTGCTGCTCCTCTTAAGTGCAACTGGGAGTTAAAAAAAAAAAAAAAAAAAGGGGGGAAAAAAGTCAATTGTTGGTAATTCTGTGAACTTTCCCCGCCTCCAAAGACCTCCAAAGTACAGGAATTTGACTGTTGCTGCCTGCAATCAGCAGCTGAAATACGAGCGGGCGCCGGAGCAAAATATGCCATTATGGTAGGAAGCAGCGGGGGTAGTCATTTCTGAAGGCTTAATGCAACCCTCCACAAAACACGTTATATTATAGCTTGTTATTTGCATCACAAACGCTCAACTCTCACTTTTGGAAAATGAATATCGCTTCAAATGACAAGCTGACTGGGTGCCACAAAGCAAGGGAAGAGCGACAATTTCTTTTCTTGCAAACCAATTTCACATAACTACATGTATAAGCTAAGCGTAAATACGCATCCCCACCTCCTCATCCCCCAAAACACATAATCCCTGGATAATCTTCATCTACAATATGAGCAATGCTAAATTGGTGGGAAAGACTCACAAATGAACATATTTACATCAGCCCCATTAGCGAGACACTAAGGGAGATAGTGCTCACTGCCGCCTTTGAAGTGCCTGTAGGCACTTAGCAGTTTTACGAGAAGCACTTCCATGCTTGCCACGCCATGCTAAGTAATGTGCTTTAATACACATAACCAAGTGGATTACCAGTCCGGATTTTAATAAATCATCTGTTTTATTTGTTACACTTTTCACATGGTGAATACATGACATGTTTAATTGTCTTTTTTATTTTTTTTATTTTGCTCTTTGGGGTGTATGAAGGAAGTACTACTGGACAGTATGTACCAGAGCTATCAAATTATTGTTAGCATTTTTTTTATTAATAACCTCTTAATCATGCTTAATCATTCACTGGATGTGCTTTTTTTTTTTTTTTTACACATTTTGCACAAGCTGTTAACAAGTTAATTAGATTTAATTACGATGCAAATTAGTGTGTTAAAAAAATAACGCAATTGATCGTGCGTGGCCAATCAATGTGCAAGCAATTGAAATTTGGCCCATTGAGGGACCCGTAGGCTGCAATGGTGGGCAGCTCACGTAGGAGCTAATGGACAACTGTCGTCTCTTGCTCTCAAATGCCTCGCTACTCCTGCCATGTCTGTTCCATCTGAGAAAATCTTCCCCAAAGTGAAGTGGGAAGTACTCACTATCACAGATTTAGACTGGTTTGTGAACAATATTTGAGAGAAACGATATTGTGTATATGGTTTTAGATCTGTGAGTTCATCATAAAAAATGGGAGCAAAAACAAAAGTGTTGTGTTTAAATTTTGTTGAGTATATTTGCAAAATTATTTCAGACATAATGGTATTTTTTTTATGTAACTGGTAACCATTTATACCACAAATGTAATTACAATTTAATTACAAATAAAATAATAATGGTGTGATTAACATGCATTATTTTTCAGATTAATTTTAAATTATTCAGAATTAAATTTCTGCATTTTCATTTTTAACTATATTTTATAAATTTTACCTAAATAATTCATTCATTTAATAATTTTGTCTCAGTTCCGTTTTTTTTTTTTTTTTTTTTTTTGTTAGGGTAAGCAATTGCAAATGAGGTAAGTCAACTCAAATATGTTCTATGGTTTTGTAATGTTTCACGTTTTTCAACTAATCTGTAAAGACTCCGAACATTCTGGAATCAAAGTTAAAAAGTTTTTTGAACAGGGCATCAAAGTCACAACAAAGTCAACTCGGTGCGAGCGGTTTGAGCTCATGTGTTATTCATGAACAAACCACGTTTTAAACATTTCAGATTCCCAAACTGAATTACTGTAATAGCTACAGTAAACAGCTTTACCGCCTGTCCGTTATCAGATTAAATAATGGTTAGCTCAGTGGTAATGAGCGCCTGATCTGATGCAGGACCCCTTCAAACCCAAATCCAGCCGCCATGTTCGTAGACGAGTGTGATGTTGATTCATCGGAATTCCATGTGAGATTAAAGAGTCTCGTAATAGTGGTGAGAAAAAGGAGATCAAAGTCAATCATGTCACATGTCACTGGTAGCGCTAAGGGAAATCGTTAGCGATGGGTCGACAGGGCGTCATTAGCCATCATGCTATCTGTGCAATGTTTGCTTGGAACTCGCACGTGCGTATGGGTGCGCGTGAGCGCACCTATGAATGAGCGCTCTCTGATCTCTGCCGAACGTGTTGGAGGAACACGGATCCCCCGTGAGGCCCGTTTCCCAGCGGAGCGCCGCCTGCCTCCATCTATTACAAGACCAGTCCGACTCCCCCCGCCCTCCCGCTCGAGCTCATTCGACGGCTTCCGGAGGGCTCTGACAATGACCAATTCACTCGTGACCATTGTTCATCACAAAACCCTATCCAGCTCGCCAATAAAATCCGCCACCCACCTCTCCCGCTCTGTTTGGTATGCTGTAACGATCCATCACCTCCAAACGGCGCTTCTAAACCCCCCCACACACAAACAGACACATCTGGTACATGGAAGCAACTGTTTTTCACTCCAGAAATTGATATTTTGGTGCAGGGCTGTATCCTCCTTTATTCATTTTCCTTTTACAAACATCCCCGCTCCCCCCCCTATGGCCACCTTCCATCATTCACTCTCCTCGGCGGCAAACTGCTATCTTCCTCTGCCAAGTCTTTTTTCCTCCCTCACCTTTTGATGCCACCCATCCGCTGCCTCCATGCCTGACTGCTTTGACAGGCCGCAGATTCGAGCGGGGTGGGTTTGATTCCCCCCGCGGTGCAGCGCTCTGGCAGCGGGGTCCACTCTGCAACCGCCGGCCGCAGAGCCCTGAGCCACGGATTAAAAAGTCATGAAAGCTTTTAGGGGGGGCTTGTTTCCCACTATGCCGCATGAAAATAGCCTTTGTTTTTCCCTCTAGAATATTCAGGAGGCTGGTGAGTTTGGAGGACGGACTTCCACTGTGCGTCGCTTGTGTTGCGTTTGGCCTCATGAGGAGTGTCGGGCAACATTTATTTTCAACACCGTTTCCCAATGGATCGTTCCAAAAGCAGAAGGTGAGCATATCCCAAGGTTGGATACATATTTACAGATACAGTACGGAAAAAGAGCTTCAGAATTTCTGTCAAGTACTGGCCGTGTCCTACATGCAACGACAATCTTCCAAATTCTTCATACGTTGACTGTGGAGCAACAGTTATTTTTACAGTCCCACTCCCAATGTGTCATTCCAAAAGGAAGAGGTCAGCACATCCAAAGGTTAAACTTCTCAAATATTCAACATAAAGCGCTGCAGAAATTGTTGGCAAGTACAGGCTGTGTCCCACACATGACAACAAACATATTCATTATATGTTTGAATTTGAACTGTTAGAGGCCTCGCGAGTGTGAATTTGAATTGTTAGAGGCCTCATGAGTATGGGCCGACACTTTAAAAACCCATTCCCAATGGATCATTCCAAAAGGGAGCACATCAAAATGTTAGACTTTGCAGGAATTTATGGCAAGTGTTAGCAGTAGCTAACACTTGCAGTTTTTCATATTCTTCAGATTTCTGGGCTAGCCTCCCAAAAGCATATGGGAACATTATGGTTCCCTGAAACCAAATGTTTTGTCTATAATTCCAGACGATATCTATGTAGCCAAAACTTCATCAAAAGAACACATTTTAATTTTCCCAGCAAAATAATTGTTCAATGCCTTATGCTTGTGAGTAGTGGTGTATCATTGATCCGTGGTTGGTTGGGATCAGCTGGTACCTGGCTAACTTCAATGAGTTTCAGGAATTTCTGGAAAAATCTGTCTTTGTCCTGCATGTGACAACAATTTCCTATGTTCTTCATATGTGTGGGCTCTGGATTAAATTGTCAAAATGGCAGCAGATTGATGCTGGAGAGAGAAAAACGTATTTTCCATTATTTCTGAAAGGGAAAAATATGAGGATGGCCCTCATGCTGGACGGAATGTGTTAAATCTTAAAAGTAACACAGCCTAGTGGAAAATCACTTAAGTAGCCGGTAAATGAATAAAGGCTGTGGTTTCCATACAGGTCAAACACAAACCTTACTTCCACCTACCACTTTTTGTTTCCAATTGCAAAAAAATAATAAAAGACTCTCGCACTGTGTCAATCCCTACGGCTTCAGGTGAGAAACAGCAGTAGAGTAATGACGCCTTCTTTGAAGATAAATAAAATTCCTAATTCGAAAGCTGGGAGGTCTTTATCTCGCCCGCCTTCAAAAAAACATGGCTGACCGTAATTGTTCAAGGGCATCATGTGGGCGGCTTTACACGTGTGAAACAAGACTTTAATGCACTGTGAGGATCGGGAGGGGGGAAGCTACCTCCGAGCACGAGTTTAGTCTGAAGAACAGCAGCCATCCACGCCATTGTCACATACCATATAGCATTGCCAGCCACTAATGGAATCAATAGAGCCTTGCAAATATTTACAGGACATGGGAGCCTCAAGGTAATCAATTCCAATCCATAGGACGATGGAAGGTGGACTGTGGCTGTGTGTCAGCTTAGAAAAATCAATAAAATCAGCTCTGGAAACAGAAGAAAAGAATAAATAACAGTCTTAGAGTGGCGGTAACCATTAGTTTTTCATTCAAAAAGCTCGCCTTCACTCTCCCTTGCCATCCATCCATCCATCTTGATGACCCTTTCGTTCCCTCCCTTCCTTTTCCCTCTCCACAGTTGTCCGGCTTTGACACCACCTGCGGACTCCCAGCAGGCATCGCAAGCGGCAGGGAGCGGGAGACAGCTTTTTGAAAAACGGCAGAGCTGTGAGCGGATGTGACAGGCTGTTGAAGAGCCTGCGAGATAACAGCGTCTGCTTCTGGTAAAGTCTTAACAGGTAGAAAGTTAAAGGAGGGACGGCTAAGAGGAGCAGGCAAATACTCCGGATAATAGGATATAAAAACAACGCTTGCTTTCCCCCGCATACATTAAGACTGCGTTGAACTCACAGCTGAGTGACAGAAAGTGAAGCAGTTGGAAATGGCTTCCTCTTTGGACAGTTTGCAATCGCCACTCCGTGTTCTGTACATCAAGCCTGCGCACAGGAGCTGCCAGAAGAATACAGGAATCAGAATGTTAGCCGTTTTAGCGTGGATAAACAGGCGGGACTGTCTCAGGGAAGACGCCGACTAATGAGCAGGTAGTGGCAGAGAGACTCTTTGTCTGTCAGCCGGATGCCATTCGCAGTTTGTTATCTCGCGCAACACTCGGGGAGAGAGATTAGAAAACGTAACAGCTTATGCCGGCGGCTATCACATCTCAAGAACAAAACCCAACTCCCCCCTGGTGGGAGCGGGTGCACTCAAGAACCATAACTTTACAGTAGGTGTGCATGCACCATCTAATGAGACCCACTACAAGAAGTGGAGCAAAGGTAAACGTAGAAAGGTAAGAGGTACTATTTTCATCGCCGATGGTTAGCTCGAAGATCACGCAAACACTACAAAAAATAAAAATCCATGAAACTTTTTTAAGGACTGGCACATTGGATGCACATAATAACATAAGATAGTTGGGTTTTATCATAATGCTGAGTTCTCACCAAAACCGAAAAGGCGAACTGGAACGCTTCCTTCGCGAGTGTTTCACCGACTTTTTTTTGGAACGATTGCCACTCATTCGCGCTTTCGTGCGCCCCGGAGCGGAGGAGGCGTGCCCCTTGGTGAACAAGGACTGTAGAGCACTTTAGCGAGTCAACCAAAAGTGACCACCGTCAACTACTTCCACTTCTTTCCTGGGACTAAACAGCCGTGGCACTATGTTATCCTTTTTTGAGGTACGTGATAGCACTTTCGCTTTTATAGTGGCTATCTGGCGGCCAGCATTTGTGCTAAAAATAGCTTTGGCGTGGATGGAAAACACTGCTGCTACCTCAGTACAGTTCATTAGCAAACAGATTTACCAGCACTTGAATGCTACTTCTTTGCTCACCATTCTGTCCCGGCTGGCTGTGTTGTCGCGCTCGCAGTGACAATAGAGAGGATTCTGTGTGTGACGTAGCCCCTACTCTAAGCCGATTGGCTGTTGTGAGGCCAAAAGCGAAAAAAGTTCAATGTTTTTAACTTTGGCGAATATGCGATTGTGCGGATTTTTGTCACGAATGTGCGGATTTTCACTGCTGCGCACTGCGTCCCAGCCACACACTTTCGTTCCGTTGTGCGCGAACTCCATTGACTACAATGCAAATGCGCCGCCGAAACGCCTTCCGCCGCTTTTGGTGAAAACGCAGCATAACAGCAGTGTAATGTAATGGGGAACACAAGTGTGTAAGAGAATGCGATGTTGCATAAATGACACAATTTTGTGTAAAGTTACATATATAACATTCCGTAGTGCAATATTAAATGCAGAGAAACAAAAGATAGCAAAGTACAACCCATAGTGTAAGACAATGTAGCATAACTTGATGAACCCTATGACATGTTGTAATACGAGGTGTCGTAACTTGACGAATTGTAGCTCGACCTCGCCTAAGATGATGTGGCACAATACAAAGTGGTGCAATACGAAATGGCTTAACAACATCGTGTGAAACAACATAGAGTAATGTAATGTAGCATAAAGGAGCATAGCATAACAATGTAAAGTAACACAATTTTGTCTAAAGTCACAAAATACGGCGTAACAGTAGTGTAAAATAGCCTAGTAGTAAAACATAATCTAGTTGCAACTTAAAACATAGAAAAACATAACATAGTGTAACATATAGTATAAAACATGTAGTGTAAGACAAATATAGGTTGCGCAAGACGACTATGACACGGCTATCCGCCATTGTTCGCGTGGTCATGCGAGAATTGAGCACACGTCATCAAACTACGACAATGTCATCATTGAGCTGTGACCACTATGTCATCACTGGAGGAGTATCCCATATGGTGTCCACATTGGAACGTACGGGTCGCATTTTGAAATCGCTCCACTGTGGAGTCCAATTACAAAAGTGATCAGTTTCAAGCTCCAAAATGGCGCCGCCGTGTGGACAAACTGCCCAAACGATATAAGAAACCTGCACGGATACATTGAAACAGGCTTTCGTGTGGATGGGGCTTAGGTTTCCGTTTTTTTTTTGTTCAGTCTGTGTTGGTCCATTGTCCTTGCCATGTCCTGTCGTTGTCAAATCCATGTCCTCGCCACATCATATTCCTTGCTAATAGTTAATTTGATTTACATTCTGGGACTATGTTGATTTCATTTTTGGTTACACGGATCATTTACCTTCTCGGTTTTCTTTGAATAAATGCCAGTTTTTTAGCACTTTTGAGTTGTTGCCCTGCTTCCCTGCACATGGGTCCACCTTCCCTCTAACCCCACCGAACCTGACAAAACCAGAACGTTGCCTGCTAACCTACGGGAAAAAAAAAAAAAAAAAAAAACACACACGCAAACTTGCCACACATTTTTCTTCTACGCTCTACTGAGTGGCTGTCTTATTTGCTTTCTTTTTTTTTTTAATTAGAAGATTGTCAATATCTCAGTAAATTATGCATGAATCTTAATGACAAAACTCAGGCTGATGCAGGAGGCGGGTTTCTCTCCAACAGCGTCAATCAAAAACTGAGAATTACATTTTTAATTCAGTGCTCATATTGAGCTTAATTAGATGATGTGAAAATGTAACTAATGAAGTTTCAGGTCAGTCACATAGACCCACTGGTGACTACATTTACTATAGCAGCCTAATAGACAATGCCATAGTGTCAAAGGTATGGTCATTGGCACATCACGTGACAAACTGGACTCACAGCTTGAGGTCGTAAGTGTTAGCGGTGGGCTGCTTCATCACCTAAAGTGCTTGCCTCCACGTCAACTGAGTACACATGCAATGAATCAAGACAGCTACGTGCATAAATCAACTGTTGCGCCGTAGTTTCTGCATCATGCCGGGCTCTCAAAACAACAACCGCATCTTGATTCTTATAGATTTTCACGACACGACTCAATTAATTGAATTTTTCAAGCAAGCGCTGAGAAAAATCCATACAATGGAGCAAGCTGATCGAAAATGCACTGGACAGTATGTGTGGGTGTGTGATGTGAGGGGGGGGGGGGGGGGGGGCAGATGAGAGGAGGGTTGGAGACAAAGAGGGGTAAGAAAACTTGACGGCCCACTTGGCAAAGCGTCCGCGCTTTACCACCAGCCAGCGTGCAAAAAATGTCAATTACTCCCTCTACATGTAAAACTTTTATGAAGCCCCCATTGACTATATCAAAGCCTTCCACCTCACTGTCTCCCTCCAAAATGTTTTCGCTCGTTGAAAATCTGCTTTAATTATTGAAGACGCGGTTCCAATTTGATTAGGGTTTTCTGTCCAAAATACCCCCTCCCTTCGTCTGAGGCACTGGTATCGAAATGTCTCGGGTCAACTAATCAGATGTTTAGAAGGCTTGAAATGAAAGCCCGAACTCACTGAAAATGATTAGGCAAGTGGCAAACTGGAAGAGATCCTTACCACAAGCTGGACCTGTTTGGAAGGTTTTAATTTGATGGAAGGTTTCATATTGGAAAAAGTTTTCTTATATTTTGCACAAATCCAAGAAATAACCAACATCCTAGAAATACCTGTCAAAATGACGCAGTACACTTGGATGCTACTGTGAAGTAGACCACAGTAATGAACATTGGATTAAAACATTACTGGTAATCATGTACATGTCTGAATTTGGTCATTTCTGTATTTTACTTTAAAGCTAGCGCTCAAGATTGATTTTCTCTGCACAGAGTGTCCTGGTAGGGCTTTAATTGTTCCTAAGAGATTAAGCGATCAAGACTCCGAAGGAACTGAGAACTGTACATCATCTGGGAACTGTGGAACCGAGAAAGCATAGCATTTGTGTGTTGAGAATGTATTAAAACATAGGCGCCATCCTGGTCCAGATGGCAATCACCGACGCAATCCCAAAAAAGTAGAGTCAAAACTCCCAAGTTTCACCACAATCCATTCATCGAGTGCCCCGGTAAGGTTTTGTTCCAAAGTATTGGCTCAGACCAAGATACCAAGATCCAGAAGACTCCTATGAACAGGCAACATTAAAGGGACCGCAAAACATACATCGCCTGGGAAATCTGGAACCTGGCCCAGGCCCAGACAAATGAGCTCCAGTACTTTTTGTTCCATGCTTAATCCCCTTGTGGACCGCTACCTGGGGGAAAAAAAATAAATAAATAGGGGTCCAGTGCATTGAGAATTGGAAGGTTCCTGAGACAAACGAGTCTTCAGTTGCTGAATCTAGTTCATGAGAGACAAAGCTCTGACAGAGTCCAGCAAAACTAAATATCTTTCTGTTTGGTCAAGCAGAGAGACTGTTTGCTGCAGCTTCAGATTTGGACCTGGTTTAGATTGTGAAACTAAACAGGAAACCCACACAGCCTTGCAAAAAGCAATAAGGAGCAGTCAAAAATTGCACAACATCCTTTAATATCGACAAAAGGAGTGAACACTATTTGAAGATCCAGTGAATGGGAAGCGCTGGCTCCAGTGCGAACTGACCCAGTCGCAGACTCCAAGAGCACAGCAAACTATATCTTTCCCAGCAGTATATCAGACGGAGAAACAGACAGCCCGGATCTTTCTTCTGCCATAAGCAACACTATTTTAATCCCGCATGGATCAAAGCGAGCAGCCAAGCTTCGCCTCGCTTTCATTAGTGAATCACAGGAGACTGCGTCGAAACCCTCCTTCTTCTCCGGGACTGAAAGGCCAGGTTTGATCAATCAATAGCAGTCCGCTGGCTCCGGCCTAAGTGCCCCTGTTCTAATCACATGGAGAGAAAAAAATAAAAAATACAAACAGAAGACAAGGAGGTGGGACAAGAAACATGCAAACCTTCATTAAAACCCACTTTGGTGTTGGGATGAAGCAAATGACACTGTTCTTTGTTAATGTTCAGTTCAAGCATAGAAGACAAGAGGAGCTTAAAGTCCCATCGCTGCGAAACATGAAAGTGGGAATGCTGGTGAAAGGACAGAATGGGGATCAGGCTGGCTGATGGAGTGGCTGCGTACGAGCGGGTCCGCTGTCTGACTTTGCCATTGTTATTCACTGGAGGAACATAATCTTCTTAATCACACGCTAAACCCGCAGAACAATTGACCCATTTTTTTCCACATGTGGCTTCTTATCACGTAACGCGTGCACATATCTCATTTAGACGTGTTAGGAAGCCCTCCTCCATCGAGGTGATCTCACCAACATTCCTTTAATCCACCACACGATGTCATGTTTACTGGATACACCGACTGCTTTGTGCTGCACTGCCCAGAGTGTTTGTTAAAAATTATGGATTATTATTCTGCGCTCCTTTATATGCCTCCCATTTGATTCTGGCAAATATTATGCATCCTCCTTTGTTCTTAATGCATCTCATTGCAGCAGTGTATAAGGCAGGTTCAACACATTAATGAGGATTACGGTTTTGTATGTATCATAAGGTGTTCACATTCAAAGCAAAAGCGTACATAATTGTCTTTTGTACTCTCACTTCTCATATTCGCACAAAAACACAACATGAAATGGGACTTCAGGGTACCTTTCATAAGAAAACAGCAAACATGTGATGGGTTTTTATATAACGAGCTTTGAGCTGTAAAAAGCACGACTGAACTACTTCAAAACTTGAAGCCCTAAACTGTTTCTGAAGTATAATACAAAGTTATGCATAGGTTGTTAGTAAAACTCAACTATATTCAATTATAAACTGCTCAATAATACCTATTTTTATTTTTTTGTACCTTAATGAGTACGCGAAATAGATGTGATGTTTTGATTGGTGGGATGAATATCTTAATTACAAGTGAATATCAGTCATTTTAAAGTTTAAATGTTAATTATTTAACATGTTATATATTTTAACTGTGATAAGTTTAAGACTACATTGCGATATTCAATTGAAATTTGCTCAATATTAATTTTTACATTATCTTTTACTGAGTACATTAATAAGTGTCACATCTTTATTTTAGTGAGGTCATTTTTTTAGAGCAGCATTTTCAATATATTTAGCATTTATTTTCAATGGTATATTAAGAAAATGTAGACTTTACACCGATCTAATCGTCTGGATTGTGATTGGACGATATTTAGCATTTTATGCAAAATCAATGATCAACTGTAATGTCTTTATTTGCCTGATCGATCAATTACGTCATTGATTGGCTCCACAAAATAAGACGTTAAATGTGAATGAGGTATTTAATGTTTATCAGCTTTTTTTGAAGATTTTTTTTTTCCATGCATTTCAACATGTGTGGGATTTCTCTATTCGTGGGCGTTTTTTTTTTAATTTATTTTTTTATTTTTTATTTTTTTTTAATATACTGGTCTGTCTGTCATTGCTTATCATTTTTTTCCCTCAAACTCTGTGATTGCTGATCGGCTATCGGCCAGAAATCTGATTGTGTATTTTGCGTTTATTCGGGTCACATAGTGAGAAAAAAATGACAAGATTTCATGTCCTCATGGCGAGATAAAGCATTGTGGACTTGGACACTTTTTTAGTCTGCCTGCCACCTCTGGCCTAAAGTGTAACTGCAGCCTCTGAGTAAAGCTCATACATGGCCAAATTGCAAATAATAAAAAAAAATAAAATAAAATAAATCATCAATTCAAACTTGAAAGCCAGTTTGCTTCGAAGTCTGTCAGCAACGCCTGACAGAGTGGCATCATGGAGGTGTGCATGTTTGTTTCCCTCCATCACCCTCTCTCTCCCTCCCACTCCCCGTGCGTCCCCTCTCGATGAAATGCATCACATGCATCAAGCGTAAGCAATGGAGGAATTACTATCAGCGTGAGCCGCCTGTCGCCGCGACGTGTTGGGATGGACCCCCTGCCCTGTTACGCTGTCGACGCGGCTCAGCGATGTGAAAACTTCAGCAGATTTGTCACTGTTGGAGGGATCTAACAGCCCCCAGCCCATTCGACATCGCGACAGCTTAGTCGCACCTGGACGTATTATTAGGCACACCTTGCTATCCGCTAGGCTGGGCGATAGAACTCAGTCAGTAAATTGATAGTTCAGATTTCAGTTACTTGCGTCTAATTGATTAGCCAGTAAGTAATTAATTCTTTGAGTACGCTACTTAAGCATGGTGCACGTACACACATTTAACTAAAAGTTAACTTCAACAAGACCTGCTAAGTTGTCACTTACTGTTTTTAATTTGATTGTTTTATATTTTCGGCCTAATAAATTTACTGTAATTACAAATAGGGATGTTCGAAACCACTTTTTTTCAACCCGATACTAATACCGATACTCAGACCCTCAGTACTCACCGACACCGATACCAACTGCCGATACAAGTAGTACATTTTGACAAATAAAAAAAATCACTAAAATATATTTTTAAACAAATATATTTCCTTTAATTTTGACCAAAAAAAACAAAAAACAAAAAAACAGCACAGTCACTCTTCAATGGTCTTAACGCTCAAAATAAAACACAAAAATGCTCTTTTAGTTTAAGATTCACAATTTTGAAGTATTTCCAAACCGGTGAAGTTTTGGTGAAAACCTGCTGCAAGCTAGCACCAGTGACAGGCAAGGAGGACTCACTTAACGTCTTCCCCCTCTGCCATCGGTCGCTTGTACTCGTCTGCGTCACGAGTACTCGAGTACTTGAAAAAAGTCTGGTATCGGCCCGATACCGATACCTGGTATCGGTACTCGCCCATCCCTAATTACAAAGTATGACTTTACTACTGTGTAGCATAGATGAGTGCAACTAGCGCACATTCCAACAAATTTGGGTTGTGCTGCCACCAAAATGCCAAAATCCACAATTGGTTATTGTGCCTACACTGAATTAGTTCAGTTAAATATGACCTATGTAGTTGATTTCGAGACTAGAAAGCATCACCATGAAGCACAATTATTGTTTCTCACTCTTACACATTCTGCCAAGTTTGGACATCTGAAATCATCCCTTCCAGAAAAAAACAACAGTTGGAAGGCACAGTCTTATTGAAAAAAAAAAAAAGCATTGAATAGCCAAAAAAAACAACAACTTGGCGTGTGTTTAAAGGTGCTGTACATGTCACCCTGGGGTGAATACACGCATGGGTCGGCGTGAAGCCACCAAGAGACTTTCTTGAACTTTCCTTTCCCCGTATGTGTCCCTCCTAGGGAGCGCTAAAAGGCGAAAAGAGTAGGTGAGGATTGGGGGTGCGGGGGAGATGCCACCAGCTGCTGACCTTTATCAACGTCGCACAGCAGCGGGGTGCGGCACGATTTACCTGACTCACATCTTGGGAAGGCGGTGATCAAAAGGTCTCTAATGGCTCGCCACCTGCTACAGGGGGATCGTTGTTGTGCTGTTTACCCGCCGCTAAGTGTGTGCTATTTACAGAAGTTGGTGAGAACATGCTAGCAACAATTTAGTCCATACATCAGTTTTCTGTGGTGCTTGTCCTAATTAGTGACTGCTGGTGAGCTGGTGCCAACTCAAGCTGACTTTTGGCAAGAAAAGCAATCACAGGGAAATCATATTTAGAACTTAGGACAATTTAGAGTCTTCAATTCCATCCATCCATTTTCTTGACCGCTTATTCCTCACAAGGGTCGCGGGGGGTGCTGGTGCCTATCTCAGCTGGCTCTGTGCAGTAGGCGGGGTACACCCTGGACTGGTTGTCAGCCAATCGCAGGGCACACAGAGACAAACAACCATCCACACTCACAAGCACACCTAGCGACAATTCGGAGCGCCCAATTAACCTGCCATGCATGTCTTTGGAATGTGGGAGGAGACCGGAGTACCCGGAGAAGACCCACGCAGGCACGGGGAGAACATGCAAACTCTACCCAGGAAGGCCGGAGCCTGGACTCGAACCCGAGTCCTCAGAACTGGGAGGCGGACGTGCTAACCAGTCACCCACCGTGCCGCGAGTCTTCAATTACAAATACAAATTCCAAACAAAAAGGCCTTACCTGAGATACACCAAGCGACTTAGGGACGATCAATAAAATTGATTAAAAAAATATTTCTAATGGGACAATCTCTCGCTGAACGTGGCCTCGATTGTCTAAAATGTTCAGAATCAGCTTCCTTGTAGAGTTAGCTCCTTGGAAAGCTAACTAGTTAAGAGTAAATGAACAGCACCTCTGCTATTTGCAGTCAAGTAGTGCAGTACATGTTGCCTCGATAGCTTCAAAATGTGATTCATCAACAATCATTCATAATCAGACCAAATTTACTCAGTACTCAGTATTACTAAGTCCACATTACTTCTGGGGTGTATTTCACAAAGCAGGTTCAACAAACTGTGAGATTAACCCTGAACAACGAGTTCACATACCCTCAGATAGGAAACTTTGCGTTTTCGGTTCCAGCACAGCTGATTCCAGTGAGTTACATCAACACTGAGTAGTTATACATGAACTTACTACCACTCTTAAAGGACCGCCTCAATGGAGCCCCAATTCGTCGAATCACGGGGAAGCCGAATGCGGCGCCACCCTCTGCGATCATGTTGAATTTGAACATGTCTTTATAAAAAAAAATTTAAAAAGCGCAACACCACAGCGGCTCCCCATAGCGAAAGCCGGCATGGGAGAAGATTGCTGCTCGGGTCAATGAGTAAATTTAAATGTAGTCCTTTATAATCACAATAATATTACAGAGGACACCTGTTGAATGATAGTTCATTAATTAATTTAGGTGCAATGCTGCAAGGGAGACGCCCACTTGATGTAAGATGAAATATAAAAAAACATTATTCAAACGGGTATAGGGAAAAAAAAATGGAGCGCAATGCATGCTGCGATGTGAGCGCATATGACTACGTCAGGTAATGTTGCAAATGTAAGGACGGATTAAGTTGTGTATGTACAGTAGATGATGGACTGTGATGTGAAATAAATATAAATAAAGCGGCACCTTCATCAATAGGTTCATTGTCAAAAGTGGGCTTTACGCTATAGACGACGTATTTGTGTATTTATGCAAAAAGTCGCCGCAGCGGACTGAATGAATGAGAAATGAATTGTCGTGTTATCATTGGTATCAACACAAAACCATTCCGAAATCATGTTCAATTGCTAATTAAGGACGCTAAAAATAACAAAATAATAATAATAATAATAATAATAATAATAATATAATTGTCTTGTTGAGTGTCTTGTGGCAGAATGACGCTCTCATATGATGTCAATTCATGGTGAGTTGTATATTCATTTTGCGCATTTTCACTAAATTTGCTTAAAAAAAACTTGAAACATTTGGATGGAAACCTCATGAATGTATTTAGAATTGGTGAAGCAGCATGTGGCTCATCATAATCCAAGGTTATTAGTGTACTTGGTTTTCCAAGTAATGGTAAATACTTGTTCGTCATCATGAATCAGCTCATGTTTAGTGAGATGTGAGACTCGCAAGGACTAAATTAGAAATGCTTGGGCTTTTTTTTTTTTTATTCGTGCGGTACAGACTGTGTAATCCTAAATATGCTGTATGTTAGACTTCAATTTCACTGCCAACAATCATACTTTTTAGTTAACTCTCTACAGCAGTTTGGAGAACTTACTTCCGATAAATATTTAATGTTTCAACTCCACGTTAGGGGTGATTCTTCAAGTTCTATTTTTATTAAAAGCTTAAGCACTGCCAGAGACAAATTTATACAAAACATCTTTTCCCTTTCCCACAGTGTAACCTACTTTTGGAAGCCATTACCAGCAAATTCCTAAATAGCTTATGATATTTACAAAAAAGGGAAAACCGACACTCAATCTTCACGACCACTCTGGCCAGATAGGGTAACACTCCACGTATTGATCAGATCGATAGCCGCCAAAGCAACGGGGTCTCGCTCTCCTTCCTCACGGTTGTGAGGAAAGCGCCGTCAAGGTGGAAACAAGGAGAGGGGCCGGCGAGCGGGGAGACGAGCCAACAGTCAGCGTGTGACAAATAGCGGCGGCGAAACAAAGGAAGGAGTTGAACAAGAAGGGTAAAAGCAGGGCTTGGTGGCTATTACGGCTCGCCGAGGAGGAACTCAATCAGCGGCCGGGCGAGAGGCCCATTGTGTCGCACTGTAATGGGAACTGTGAGATTTTATTAAGAGAGAGCAATTGCATTCGCTCCTCATCAGGGCCGCCATTGTGGCGTCGGTGGCCACAATGGCATCTGGGGAAGATAGAAAACAAGGTATTTACTGCCTCACGCGCAGGAGAATGGACAGCTGGCAGAAAATAGGGTTCCACTCTGACACGGCGGGCTCGCTCCCCCGTAATTGTCATCGTGTATCCTCTCTGGCGGGATCGCTTTCCTTGCTTCACCGTCGCACTGTATTGCCTCTCTCCGTTTCACATCTTTGCACTGTCGTTTGTCCCGCACTTCCCCCGACGCACTGTGTCCCGTATCGTCGGAAGGAGCATCAAGAGTCTTTACATGTTAAGGAGGCACACAATCTGTTCTCTGACACCGCTCAAAACAAAATCTACCATTGAGATCAAGAGTGGAAATCGTCGCCGTCATGAAATGTTCATTCACCCTTTCCGTGCTAGCTGTTTTAGAGCACTTTCAACTGAGCTTTCGAAACCAAAGAGACAAGAATATGGTGTTCTGTAACAATAACACCCAACCTATCAAAAAGAAGAGTTCACTATACTTTCACCAGAAACAAGTTGTTTCTAGCTTTTGTCACTTTTTAGTAAAGAGCATAGATAGAACTTTTTGACCAAAAAGTGGAACTCCCTCCAGCTTTTTGTCAAATGAAACTGTTATGAACGACAAACTGTGAATGCAGATTCCATATAAAAGCAAAAAATACCCTAGAAAAGCAATAGTAATAACGCAGCTGCACTTAAAGGAAACAGAGAAGTGAGGTAAACAAAAGCAAAATAAACAGATTTCACAAAATTAAGGTGGCATTAACCAGCTGGGCAAACAGCGGCGAGCAAGGAGCAATCTGACGCTTGTGTGCCACCTTGGCTGCCCTTAAACGACCGCTGATTGTCAACCATTGACAGGTGCACTGCAGGAGGCAATACCCACCAATGCTCACCCTGGCATTGAAACACAAAATACAACCCGAGAGGAGAGACACAACAGAAAGACATCAAGCATAACAGTGACTTTGACACAACTATTTTTTTTTGCCTTTGTGACACCTCAAACCAAAACAACAAAAGATTGATTTTATTTTGATACGCACCTAAGAAACGTGCCATGACTGATGCTGACTCACAGCATGGCTCAAGTGTGGCCATTCACTCCATCACAACCAGAACCTTTTCCAAAAGAATGTTAAAGGGATCGTTCGGCTTTTTTAACATGAATCTCAATTTCATCCTCACCTCCCGTGTGTGCGATCAGCACTGACTTACCCCCGACAGCGTTCTGTGACACGCGTTCTGGTTCGACGTTGGACGAGAGGAAAATAGTCCAGCAAGCTGGCTGGGGTGTCGGAAATAAAGCGTTTTTCTTCTAAAAACTATTTGTTGTCAAAAGCGTGATACATTTCCATCACAATACTCCTTTCCTGAAAAAAGTCAGACGCCATTACCGCCAGCCACTACTTTTCTGTTCGTTCGTATTACTGCGCGGCGCCCTGTAGACAGCGAATTGACGCACTGCAGCCAGCTGATCCTTCCGCTGGAAGTTGTTTGAATTTTCGAAGGCGGAAGTATCAGCTAGCTGGCTGCAGTGCGTCGGTTAGCGTTCTACAGGGCGCCGCGCAGTGATACGAACGAACAGAAAAGTAGTGGCTGGCGGTAATGGCGTCTGACTTTATTCAGAAAAGAGTATTGTGATGGAAATGTATCACGCTTTTGAAAACAAATAGTTTTTAGAAGAAAAACGCTTTATTTCCGAGACCCCAGCCAGCTTGCTGGACTATTTTCCTCTCGTCCAACGCCAGACCAGAACTGGTGTCACCGAACGCTGTCAGGGGTAAGTCAGTGCTGATCGCACACACGGGAGGTGAGGATCAAATTGAGATTCATGTTAAAAAATCCGAACGATCCCTTTAAGTGCAAATTCAATGGTTTGTGCAACCTAATAAAACACTCTTTAAACATTCTCTTAACTTTCATGACAAATGAGGAGGAGGTAGTGCACATCACATGTCTCGTCACAGGAGTCTGAACTGAAGTAGATGTAATGCAAAACAATAAAAAACACACACACTACAGAACACAGTGGAACTTGACAAGCATTTTTCAGCAAGTGCAAGATGCTCACCTAGCCGTCTACATGTTTTGCTACTCTGGCTTCTTTCCACATTCCCAAAATATTGCATGATAGCTTCATTGAAGACTTTCAATTCTCTCTCTCTCTCTCTCTCTCTCTCTCTCTCTCTCTCTCTCTCTCTCTCTCTCTCTCTCTCTCTCTCTATCTATCTATCTAGTAATTTTGGGGCATTGGAACTTCAAGGTAGCACCCACAGTTTGAAGAAACGAAAGTAAAAGGCGCATGGGAGTGCCGCTAAAAAAGTGTAAGCGGACAACTGTGTGTCCAGTCTCGGTTAGCACAGATAACCGGCGGACGTGTTGCCGATTTCTGCCTTGACGTGAGAGCAACAATAGATTTTCTGTCCTTGCAGATTAACGTAGAATTCCCTCACTGGCGAAATATGAAATGCCAACAGCCCCTCCTGCTGCGGGAAAGTGTTATGTTCACTAATCTGCTTGAAAATAGTTACACACTAAAGTAGATTTCATTGCAGCCAGGAGTTCTCACAATAAGCAGTAAATAGTAGGAAAAGGAAGCAGTAGGACATACCGGTACTTTGAAAAAAAACTGACAAAATATGATATGAAGATTTTCATTATGGTAGTTTACTACTTTTAAAGTTGTATAGTAGTTCAACTGTGTATTGTTTTGTGGAAAGGCAACTTTTTGTGTATTTTTTCTACTAAAATCCTATACAGTGTAAGGCATGGTGTTATGATAGTTTTAAATACACAATGTGTAATTATTCTTTGTTTTATGTTTAGTTTCCAAGTCAACTTTGACTGTGAGTGGCATTAAAGAGCTTGAAGACTCTTTTTGAAGAATTGCAACTATCTGACAAACTGCTGCTGGTTGTGAACTGAGTTGAGTTGGAAATTGAACAATGGCTCGTATCTGGAAAAACTCAAAGAAAAACAATTGAATCAAGTCCAAATGTGAGAATTTTAGAGGACTTTTTGCACACATTAAAATACACAAGCCAATGTATGTTTGGCTACTTCATTAATAGTACAAAGTAGGACAGTACTTTTTTTTTAAATGCTTTTTCATAAAGTCTAAATAGAACCCCTAAAAAAAGAGAGAATAAAAAATCATTGCTAACATTAAAATTTGGATTTTTTTTTTTAGACTCTCAACTCAACTTTATTTATGAAGCGCTTTAAGAACAGGCTTTGCTGTATACAAAGTGCTGTACATAAACATAAATATCAGTTTTAAATATCGGTACACTACTGTACACTTCAAGGTTTTATGATGGTAGCAATTTGATCCAGATGTAATGTTTAGTCGCATTTCTTAGTAAAATCATCTTCAGTCCAACACGTGGCAGCATGGCAATAAATGCTGAAAATGAACAAATCAATGGGTTGATGAGGACAAATGGTCCGTGAAATGCTTCTAAGTAAAATTCTTGTGCTCTTCTATGTTACTGTGACTTCATTATAGGAAATTGTTGATTTAGCTGCACGGCAATTATTGTAATGGAAATGGCCTTTATATATGATTCTTTTACTTCCATTTAGAAAGAAAGCATTTGCCTTGAAGCAGTGTTGTTTGTCTCTGCGAGTCATGAGGTGCATTTGTCACTAGCGGCCGAGATGTGTGGAAATGAATCCAAACCCATTCCCCTTTCCTTTCCTGGTCGCGCCCGCCACCGCCTCTCCATCATGGCCAATCTGATAAAGGGATGAGAAAGGATATCATGTGTTCCTCACACAAATCCTGCCTGTAATCCGTACATTGTTGTTGATCTACTTCCATCGCTGTAATCTCCTCACAAGTCCATTTTGTCCCCACCCCACCTCCAGTGCACCAAATATAGTGGAGAGACTACAATTTGGGAGAGACAAAGGGAGCTTGTTCCCCAGATAGATATTGTCAAAAAGTCCATACTGCATATGAAGGAAGGGTGTCGATGGTGTTGTTTACCAGCATTAGCACTTGATAAAAAGTCAACAAGAAGAGTTGCTGATAGTGGGATTACATCCCAACTGGGATGAGGCCATATGTGAGCCAGTGCCTCCTAATCCCATTTGACCACAACTCCTTAAAAAGTAGAGGAAGAGCAGAGGGACAACCGAAGGGTGGATTGAAGTGTTTTAAAATAAACGGATGATATGGTGTTAACTTCGATCCAGAGATTAATTCTCCTCCTTAAATCCATCAATGCAGTCAGCAGGCATCCCGGAACAAAGCCCTGCCTAATCTTGTTTTCTCCTTGACTTTTTTTCAACCCCCCCAACCCCACTTCACCAGGAGTGGGGCTTAAGAATCATCGCCGTTCAACAGTGTGTTTATTTTGATGTACAGCACGCTCCATCTGCTCAGTTCGGGCAATGTAAAGTGATTGCTGTCGCCCGTAATTTCTCCGCCGCAAGTGGATATTTGTTAGGAGAACGACCCCCCCCCCCCCCCCCCCACACACACACACAATCTTCCCTGAATGCGGTAGTCGAAGCGAAGGTAACATTGTGCACACACACGCGTGCACACACAAATGCAGACATAACAGTTTTGTCCCCAGAAGTACATTGAAAGCCCAGACTCCCACCTGGCCTTTATTTGTAGCCTGAAGCTGATGGCTGCAATCATGTACGGCAACTATGCTCATCTGCATCAATAATATACTCGGACAACAAGTACTGCGCGGAACACTATAATAAAGCCAGACTACAGGTACGTAATCTCCCAAATCCATTTAGCCAAGCGTCAGACTGATACGATTGTGGTTGACTGGATCAATCTGAGGAGCGAGGCTGCGGCACCCGGGGCTGTGGTTTGATTGTCCCAAAAGCAACTAAAGGCTGTTCAAATGGCGGCTCATGATGGACACTGCACGCCAAAGATGCACTGTATGGACACCGCTGTATTTGGCCGATGAATTGTATTTGTCACGAGGGCGGGCTCTTCACACATGGAAGGGAACTAACTGAATCACACATGAGCAAGGGAAAACTGCCCTCGGACAGGAAGAAAACACTCATGCAGACAAATTCACTGGTCCGTGTTTTGCTGTAAATCTCTCATTGGCAAGAAACCCCCATCTTCACTCGCTGTTCACATCACCACCACACCCTCTGTTCCAGGGGTATCAAGAATCTCTTCAGGACACACGGTCATTGCATTCACCATTTACGATGATGTAATGCCATTTAATATGTAATTTAATCACACTGGTCAGTCTGGTGTATTTGTTTTTGCTTTTGTTTGTTGTATTTGGCTGTCTGCAGTCAGGTTGGCAGGGCAAATTAGAATCTGTTCTCAATTGCCTTACATAGATCAATAAAACAAAATAAAAGAAAAATGAGCCATACACAGAACAGCACCAAGACGGTGTGTAGGGTGGCTGTCTGCCTTGACCGGTTCAGTTCAGCAAGATTATGAGTCAGATGGTAGCGCTAGAGCGAGAATTACAATGAAGACAGAAATGTTCCTTTAAGGGTTCGTGCCATTTCATTACGTCGCTTGGTGTCCGGCAGCTCGAAGACTTTGGGAGTTAGCGTTCGTGTTCTTGTTGGGGTTTAGGAATGAGGTTAGTTGTAGGTTTGGGACTAGAGTTTGGCGTTAGGTATTGGGTTGTAGTTAGGGTTGGGGTCAAAGTAAGTTGTGAATATGGAAGTTATGTTTAACATCCGACCCACAATTCTTCCACCAGGATGCGGGGAAAGCCATTGTCACTGTCTGATAAGTATTTTACAGGCCAGATGTTGCTGTGGACATTAAATGATATTAGCGAGAAGTTGTGTGCACACAGACATGACGACGTCCTGCTCTGTTGGATTCTTTGTAAAAAAAAAAAAGGCAAACCAATAAATACATCCATCCATCCATCCATCTTGACTACTTATTCTTCACAAGGGTCGCAGGGAGGCCTGTAGCCTATCCCAGCAGGTTTTGGGCATAGGCGGGGTACACCCTGGACTGGTTGCCAGCCAATCACAGCCAATAAACACGGTATTTTCCGCACTATAAGGCGCACCACATTATAAGGCGCACCTTCAATGAATGACATATTTTAAAACTTTTTCCATATATAAGGCGCTACAGTAGAGGCTGGGGTTACGTTATGCATCCATTAGATGGTGCTGCGCTAAAGGGAATGTCAACAAAACAGTCAGATAGGTCAGTCAAACTGTATTAATAGATTACAAACCAGCTTTCTGACAACTCCATTCACTCCCAAAATAAATAAACAGCTGTTTTATTATTTTCTCTGATCAAAAGTATTAGTATTAGCTAGCGATCCAAGATGGCGGGACCTTCTGCGCATGCGCGTCACCGATCGTGCAGGGTCACCGATAGCGTCTTGACAGCGAGACCTGTTGCGGCTCAATATTGATCCATATATAAGGCGCACTGGATTATAAGGTGCATGGTCAGCTTTTGAAAAAATTGAAGGCTTTTAGGTGCGCCTTATAATGCGCAAAATACGGTACATGTCAGATATTTTTGAGGAAAAGAAGCTAGAGCGGAGGATGAGGAAAAACATTGTTTACAACAATCACTGCCCTGATGTCCATCAATAAATAGTACTACGACAATAATCGTTGCAGGTATGACTGTCAAATTTAGACACTGATTCAAAATTTTTTCCTGACGGGTTGGATTTGGTCAGCTGGTTCACCCTGAATCGACTTCATACAAAGATGTTTTTGGACAGAAATGTGTTGTTTGCGGTTTAGCATGAGCGGCCAAAAATGTATGCAGGCACAAATATCTTGTTGAAAATCTTCCCAGAAGAGTGAAAGGAAGCTGGTGCAGCATATGGTGTATTTTCCTGAAATAGAAGAGAAGAAGGCTTTCCGTGATTTTTAGGGATATTTGCATTCTTCAGATTGGCTGCGTTTTAAGCAAGAGCTTTGCTTTTATTCTTTTATGCTTTTGATCTGATTTTGTTGGTTCATTTTTAATCATGTGTGTGGCACAAGCAAAGAATTTGACAAATGAAGTTACTTAGTGCAATAAATGATTGTTTGTTTTTATACTCAAAAGCCGCTAACTGCGAAACAGTTTTTGCTCTTGCGATGTAATGCCACCATCAAAAATAACCCAAACCTCAACCTTCCAACGGTATTCTGTGATCGACCACAGCCAGGTGTTTTAGAGTCCCAGGGCCAGTTTGGGGCTGTGTTGGCTGTTTCATTGGCAGTCAAGCTGACACTGTTCCATGGGATCCAATTTACAAGCTGCTGGTTTTGGTTGGCTCCACCATGCGGCCCATTGTAGACACAGGACACGCTGCCCAATTCCAAAGGTTTTTTCTTTGTTTGCCAGCTAACGAGCGACTAAGTAGGAGAAGAACTGTAATGGTCGATTACGGCTGTGATAATGGTCGACTCCTTTGTGCGAACCTCACAATGGCAGTAGAACCTGTCGTCACCGAGAGGAAAGAAAACAACAGCGAGCGGGCGGGGGGCAGAATTAAACCCCGAGTTTGCAATGCAATCCTGCAAAGCCTGCTGCTTTTATGTGATGTGCTGACGGAAGGGGCTCGATGCTCCATGCCCGTAGATGCGGCTCGCAGTCACGGGGATCATGCGTGCCCAAAAATCACTCACTCACTCACACACACACACACACGCATCGCCTCAATCCCCACCCACCCAAAACATACAAAGCTGTTCTTTGAGCTCCAACAGGGCATTGGGGTGCTGTATTGTATGAATTTTAGGGTTATTTACATTCACAAACAAACCTGCGGGCCTATTTTTTCCCCTTTATATCACAACATAGTGAATATTTTAAATACAAATTCTGATGCTAATGTTTTATTTTGAAGGAAGGATTGAGAAAATATATAATAAACATACGGTTGGTCCAAGTTTGGCACAATGAAATAGAACTGTATTGACAAAACACTATTCATCTTTGTGACTGTATTTTCTCAAATACTGGCCAGGGGCATTTATTGACTTTACAAATTGACTGCAGAGCATACCTGCAATCTATACATAACACGTGTAGATTACCATCCATCCATCCGGCAAATGGCAAGCTAGCACAAAACACATCGAGCGGGACAGGAAGAGCAACGCAGTTTCAAAATAAATTTCCGTCTACCTTTAAAAATAAAACACTCGCCAGCTCCCATTTCGCAAACATGTTAGCAAAACGTGATGTGGGCGTAGACGGGCCTGGAGTTAACGTGCGAGGTGCTCATTCACGGTTTAGACACCAGCGAACATGGACGAGGAGAGGTTTTTATTAGAGGTGGAAAGTTGCAAAATAATAAAAGTCCACCTCTCTTTCTGCTTCTCTGTTGAGCACAGACTTTCTGTGTGTTTGTCGTTGTTTTTAATGCCACATGATCGCGCGCGGTCATGCGAGACACGGCGGGTAGTGTTCGGCGACGGAGCTGCCGGACCGCAGCCGGTGTGAGTTGGCCAAAAAATTGACGCGTCCAGAGCAAGCAGTCAAGACGCACCGCACCGCACACGCAACCGGTGTAAATCCCGGGTTACTTAGTTACGGTTACAGTTAACCTACATAGCCCGTAGGCAGTATTTTATTTTGAAATGGCTTGGTCAGAACCATCAAAAAGCCCAAAACGGGTCACAATACTGCCTATGGCTTTTAATGACAAAGTGGGGCTGTGGCTGTGTTCAGAAATAACAATTTACATCTGCCATTCAATCTCATGGGGGGACAGGGCACATGTTGCCACCATTCCAAGTGTCTCCGATTACCACACAATAAAGTTCAGATGTTCAAGTAGGCTTTTCCTGACATTTTTACAGTCACATATTGCAGCAAAAGTTACAGCCTGAAGAGAGCGTCCACTGCCGAGGAATCTGATTGTTCCAAGTTATCAGTCAGGAGAAGGATATAAAGGAACACAGTGAAGACCATCATCATAAAGTGAAGAAAATAAGACACAACTGTGGTGTTATCAAGAAGTGGATGTCCCTCCATAAGAAGAGAAGAAAACTACTCAGGGAGCCTGCCAACAGGTTGACAGCGGAATTTCTGGCAAGTACTGGCTGTCTTGGATGGATGTGGGGATATGTGTCAAGGTTCGATGAAAGCAGTCAAGGTCCCTAAAGAGTACAAGTACAAGAAAGTAAATAAAAGGGAGAATGTCTACTGTTTGGGCTGTAGTTGGTGTAGAACTGCATTGCATCATACTGAGCGTAGCCGAAAAACATGCTGTTAAATGAGTAATTCTCCAACTGTCTCAAATCAAAACAAAGCATCACTACATTTGTAAAGACAACAGTCTTGATGATTACATTGGATTGTACAGAATGTCTTCAGTGTAAAAGAGAGTACATTGTGTTTTATTGCTATATTCACCCACGCCAGCTCGGCTTCATTTAGAAGAACATGTTGTCAAATTCTATCTGAAAAAGAAATGAGGCAACAAAAGGCAGACTTTGAAGCAGTATGAGGAAGCTGACCATCACGTCTATGCCTTTCTGAGGAGATTAGGTATTTGAAGAGGACCAGTGAGATTTTGTCTGGGGTGGAGAGGTTATAGCATCCACTGACATCACAGAGACTGTGGTTGATAGCTGGTCACAACTCATCTCGGCCCCGAGGGCCCTTCAGCCACATGCCGAGGTGGCCGGTCTCAATTGTAGACTGATTAGTAAAGACAGTTTATCAATCGGAAGCAAATTTGAGTGCCTCTTGTCAGTCATTTATCCTCACTAACACCGACAAGAGTGTGTGGATGTCATGGAATAGTCCCAGCCATTGTGACGGAGAGAAAAAAAAAAGTGACAAGATTTTAACAATAAAATAGTGGTGTGTGACTCAATCTATTGCCGCTCAGTAAGAGTTCATTATGGAAAAGGCCAAAGAGCAGCGCCTGAAGCATGTGACGTTTTACTCGACCGGTGGAGAGGAATTAAAGAGGACGGAAAATGATTGTTCTGTAATAGGACACATTTATCCAGACACACCAAAGGTCAGCACTCATCTCTTTTTTGCCATGACAGGGAAAATGTGAGCATTTAAAATGTCTGACAGCTCGACAATGACTTCTCCAAGGTGCTCCTCACAAGCGCAATGATGATTAAGGTAATACAGTATCTTTGGGAGCAGGGAAGGGTCTTTAGACTCAGGTAGACTCATTGGCCTGTCAAAATGAATGCTGACACATGTCCGCAAAAGAATTGGTACATCGGGCCATTGTACCCAAAAGAGAAGGAAATGTGACAGTATGGAGTTGATAAGCCAACACTCTTCTGATGACTTTGTGCAAGTCCCCCCTACCAGTGAGGTCAATGATGTTTGAGAGGCTCTCTAATTTCAGAAATGTTTTGCTAAATTGAAGAATTCAGATTAAGGGGTACTTTTATATAATGCAGTACTGTTACTGCTCTCATTGACGCGGTTTTGAGCAATTGATTTTCCATTTAAAATACAGCTGTCACACAATTACATTTTTTTTAACTAATTTGCTCCCAATATCGTGTAAATACGTTTTTTTTGTTTAATGTTGTAAGTGTCCCAAAGACGTATTTATACGTTTTTTTTTTTTTGTTTTTTTTTTGTTTTTAATGCTAGAGCATACAGAAGGCTTTGATGCAGCCTCTCAACTCCATAGAACGGTTGCAGAATGGTAGTTATTACACAAACGGCCAGAAGGTGGCAGCAGAGCAAAGGAGATCAACCAGGACCATGTAGAAAAAAAAAAGCTCAATTACTTACAATTTTAAATAGATTTGTGAAAACTGATGAAACTTAGCTCTCTTCTAATGCTAATTGCTGCAAAACGGAAACAGATAGAAACATACTTTTTTTTCCTGATGAAAGAAGAGACTTTAATCTTTCTTTTGGTAGGTTCCATGCTTTTAATGCAATTGAACACAATATCCAGTGCATGCTTTCATCCTCCACTTTTTCTAATCAGTTAATTACTTGAATAATTTGGAAAATTGAATAAAATTGGAGGGGGGGGCACATATTTTGATATGAACATATATTCTGAACGTCATTAAAAAAAAAAAGTTTATTAAATGCTTTACTTTAATGCATGCAGTCATGTTTATTGCTCAAACACAACCTGTGCTGTCTTTAACGTAACCATCCACTGTCAGCTAAAGGATAATCTGCGGTCAAAACTAAGAGTGTGGTTAATCTGCATTAATACATGATTAATGCGACCTTTTTTTTTTTTTTTTTTTGAGTAATTCATTAGTTAACGCTTTAACATTGACTGCAAGATGTGTGTGCTGCCGGGAAATTGCGAAAAGTATGCATCGAAATAATTAGTCAGAACGAGACACGTTTACAACAATGTGGGAACTTGAAGTCTCTGTAAGGAGAAATTGTACGAATGTGAGTGTGGATGTGGAACCTTTCAAAAACACACAGAACAAAAAGTCTTCAGTAGATTGTTTATGTGTAAAAAGCATTCGAATGGAGCTACTGAGGAGAGTCTAAAAACATAAATAAATAAGTGAAGTCAATCAAAAGCAGAATGTTTTACAGTCTGACGAGACCAATGTTGATAATTTTGGCTTTCATCCCAGGTACTGTATGTATGGTGAAAATCATCAATAGAAGTTCAATGATTCTGAAATTGTTCCCATGAGTTTAAGGCAACAGATGACATCTAAGGCAACATTAATGGACCAGCAGCAATTTTGAGCAAGTATTGGCTGTGTCCAGCACATGATAACAATCTCCCACCTTCATATATACGTGAGCTACCGAGTCAGGTAGCAAGACCTTTACTCTGAAACAAAAACGTGCATGAAGTCTCTCAAAAGCACTGTTATTGTCTGTCTCATAACCCCAAAATAAGCTTACAGACTGCTGCTGTTCCTGCTGATATCCGTTGCAGCATGCAGTCTCAATAACAGATGCAATGTCATGTAGTCACACAGGTGTTTGACAACACGCAGCAGTGCAACACCCCATTTCCGCGCCGACCGCACTAAACAGATGTCCAGCGTCTCCCGCGGAGTGTGCGACGTCTCATTGAGCATGCAAAGAGCTGCCCAGCTCACCGCGCATTAAAGAGCTGCCAGAGCATTAGTGTCCACAAAGTTCAGTGGAGACCCAGACACAAACAAGCACGAGAGCGGGTTTGGGGGCGGCGGGGGGCTGGTTGCGAGGAATGCTGACTGACAGTGCTCCATCGGCCGGATTAGAGATGTTGCTTTCGTCGTGAACTCAATTATATTTTACAAAGGCTGACATCCCCCAGTTAATTGCAGCCTTTCCACATGAGGGAATTATTTGCACTTCCCAATTCCCTGGCCATGTGTACTTTGTTCCACGTGTGGAGCCTTCATCAAATACGAAGCTTGCGCCAGGCTACTTATTATATTGCAAATGACATCGCTAATATATAAAAGGAATTCCGGCGTAAAAGAGTCAGTGGTAGAAATGCGGTAAATTCGGCTCCGAATTGACGTGTGTAAAAGTAGTCGAGCACGCTCTTTCAAGTGTGTCTGGATCTCAGCTCAGAGAAAGCTTATAGTTCAAGAGACATATCCAGAGTGACAGCACCGGAATGATTGACACAACGATGAAGAGGGGAAAAAGGGAGGGAGAGGAAGAGAGCAGAAAGGTTGTGCGGTGCCACTGGCTCACAATAATAAAAATGTGAGTCTTGCCCATGGAAGGATGTGACAAGAATCCCGGACTGGGCTTGAGTCGAGGAGGTAATGTCAGGGAGGTAATGTCAAGGAAGCCCACGGGCCCCATGTACACGCAATACGGGCCTCCGAATGCACATGACCGTGTTGCCAGGATTACCCCGACATGTCTAATTCACACCACTCTCCAGACATTCCCCGGCTGACATGTGTCACCACACACAGTCCGATTATCAAGCCTCTAATCCACCTCGGAGGCTGACCGGGTGGGCGAGAGGGCCGCAGATGAGCCGCCACGCAACGAAATAATCCGGCATCTACCACCTCCTTTGAGAGAGGGGCCACATGCTGTTGCTTTCAGAGTGTCAAAGGTGCCGGGCAGTTTGGGATTAGGGGCTGACATGTGGACGGACAGCTGTCAGCACGATGTCCTTAAAGCAAAAAAAAGGGGCTAAACAAGCGGACATCTCCATGCTAGCCGCCCCTGCTGATATGCATTGCATCATTGTTTCCTACTCTTGTTTGCTACATCGCTGGTGTTGATCATCTCACCAGCAAATAACACCAGTGTTTGTATTTGTCCATGAGATACATAGTGGGGGGGGGGGGGGGGGGACGCAGTCCCAGCTGTGAACTGGCTGCTGCCAATGAGATACCAGAGTAAATAAGTAGATGGGAAATATTTACCAATAATAATCTCATCAAACAGATGAATCGAGGCTCCAGTTTTGCCATGGCCCGGTGGGAATCATGTGTTCTGAATCCAAACTACTAAAAACAAGGTGATAAGAACACCATGCCAAAAAATGTACTTAAACAGTCCAAAAGGGAATGATTCACTCAGTGCTGGGGATAAAGTCATGATTCATTCCATGTTTGATGATGAAGCCCATCTTTGTGACTCAATGCGGGAACATTCCCGGGTTATGTTGTTCCTTCCAGCGACGCTTGACACTGATCTCTCATCCGGTTGCGGTGACACTACTTCAAAGCAAGCCTAGATAAGACCATGGTATATTGCAATTGTTATTTTATCATTTGGTATCTCCAGCGGGGATTGGAGAGGGTAGAAGTGAGAAGAAGATCTGTAGCCCAAAGCGGGGAATAGTACGGATCAGGTGTCTCTGCTCGCGCCCGGCACCCTGCTGATTAAGACATGCCAATCACGCTCACCCTACTAAAGATGGAGCCCCTCTCTCACCTTTCCAGGAGGAAACTGGCCGGCCAGAGAAGCTGAAGGGCAACGCCGGTCATCCAGCCCTCCATTAGTTGGAGTGAAACCTAACCTCAGAGGACCCTTGACTCAATACAGGGGCCAAAGCTGCCAGCCCATTAAGCTTGAGCAGATTCAGGTTAGGCTAATGATGCAAACAATTGCGACCGGGTAGCTCAATGTGTTAACTGTGAGTTCTCTCGCACAAGCTTGGTCTGTCATTGTTTTGAGTGTGGGTGTCACGCGCCATCTGGGAGATAAGACTTTAAGTGAGCACAGACGGCTTCCAATCACAGTTAAAAGTAATTGCGGAATGGCTGGAAATTATATAAAATGCGAGTCCATGCCGCAGTGCTTATAAATACAGAGACTTCCTTTCCACGTTTTTTCAGTTCTGATCTCATATGGAAGCCATATGCAAGTTGTCCTCTATGTTTACAACGTTGGTTCCATTCCGATGGTGGCGAACTAGCCCAAATTTGTATATAAAACTGAAAACGCCGTAGTCTTATCACTAACCTTGGCTGATGCAGCAGTAAAATCATAATTACAGTAACTACTACATGAAAAACAATAAGCGCATCAGCAACTGAACTTGCCTTCTTGTGCTGCTTGAAGATATTTTCTTCAGTCTCTGAGCAAAGTTCACTCTGGACCATTCAAAACCTCAAAACAGGGTATGCCAATCCCACCTTGAATCACCCGTATTCAACTCTTAACTCATTTACTCCCAACACCGTATAAATACGTTCTATTTGAAATATTACCATGCGCCCAAAGATGCATTTATACGTTTTGGCTTTGATGCAACCTCTCAACTGAAGAGAATGGTTGAGCAATAGCAGTTATTACAAAAACGTCCAGCAGATGGCAGCAGAGTATAAGAGACCAAAAAGCTCTTTTCCCCACTATTTTAAACAGATTTGTGAATAATTATGAAACTTAGCCATATTCTAATGCTAATTGATGCAAAATGGAAACAGATAGAAATACATTTTTTTTCCCGATGAAAGAAGAGACTCATCTTTCTTTTGGTAGGTTCCATGTTTTTCTAGCAATAGGACACAATATTATATGGGCCTTGCAAAATCAGTCCAAATCCAGTAAAACAGCGAAAATGCCCTGGGAGTGAATGAGTTAAGTACCCTAATGATAGCCCGAGGAGCTGTTTTAAATGAAAAGGCAAAGGGTGCACCTACAGTGACCAATGTTAATCCTATAACCCAAATTCTCAATCTAAGTACACGAATATAACCTTTGGATAAAAAAAAAATAAAAAAAAATAAAAAAAATAAAAAAAAAAATTAATAAAAGGAAGTTCTGGCATGGAATGTTTATTTCAGTAGCCCTTTTTACATAAAAATGGGCAAAATTTGACACATCAAAGACACTTAAAGCTGGTATTTATGTGCCTGTGAATTTCACACAGAATCCAGTGAAGCAGGATAATGCCATTATCAGAAAATGTCTGGCAAACTGAGGCAGGAGGTTTCAGAGGGGAGCTAATTGCTTCTTTTCCACTGTACATTTGCACAGTGGTGGTTTTTAACTTGAACGTCTTATAGAGGGAAGCTGCAATAAGCACATTGGTAAGGAGAAAAAAAAATATTCAACAAAAGACTGATGGCTGCAGGTACAAAAACCGCTTCAGCAAAGTGGAGTCTGCAAATTATATTGTCACATTCCTAAAATAATATTTTTTTCCCAGTTTTGTCAGAAAAGACAAAAAACTGAACCAAATACTGATTAGGTCATATTATTAATAATTATATTTATTCCTAAGGAGTTGTTGTTGCCCATCCCCATGTTGTGGAGTTTTTAGGAGTTAGCCGAGATCAATAAAACTGGAAAACAAATTTGTCTTTTGGGTTTCTTTATATTTGCAGCTTCAACTACACAAGTCTTACAGAGCAGTCTATACAAGATAGTGGTCTGCACAGTAAATTATCATAGGACGATTTTTATGTAGCCCGGTTAGATTTAGGCAGGTGAGTTAAACAGGAAAGAGAGCAGTATAAAAATCGTCAGTATAAATCAGTATAAAAATCTTTTCTGTGTTGAGCAATCTTATCTGTCAAGGTCATACTGTTGTAGCTTCATGTACAAGAGGTAAAAAGCTCATTGTTAAAACTGCAGGTGTCCACAACAAAGTGTAAACATGATATGTGCGAAATAATTATTTTCCATCACACCTGACATCCCTATTATTTTAAGAAGTCAAATATAAACAAATGTTTATGTTTTGCCATTTTTGGACACCAAATATTACGTAAAATCTGATTGACCACTTAGCAACCACCATTTTGGGTCTGTCACCAACAACACCATATCATCTGATATTCTGGCACAGAAAGTAGCCATAGCTCCTTTCACACTTAATTTCTGCAAATTTGCCCATAAGAGAGGCACAATGGTACAGCCGGAATAGGGGTTATCCAATTACCCTGGAAGCATTCATCTAAACAAAATAACTTGCTTCCGACGCTTCACTCAGCCTTGGTAGTAAACGTAGGAGACCTGGAAAATTATGGTTGGCCGATGTGATCATACAACGCATATCCACATTTATTTTGAAAAGCGTCAGACGGTGTTCAGAACCCCGCTTTCAAACGCCGGACCGCGTTTTTCAAAATATAAAAGCGGATATGCGTTGTATGATTGATCACATCGGCCAACCGTACTAATGGAAGCCCGGATTTCAGTGCTGCTCGGTCGGTGGACAACCGACACGGTCATTTTTGCCAAGTCCCGTAACAACTATGGGTAAAAAAATAAATAAAAAAAAAATAAATAAAAAAAATAAAAATAAAAATAAAAAAAAAATAAAAAGGCCATTTTCCAGGGATCCAATGTTTACTGCCGAGCGCCGGAAGTGAGTCGTCCAGTTAGCTGAAAGCTTCCTGGGTTAGTGCATAACCCCCATTAATCTGCCTGTGTCTTTCACAGAGAACGGAGCAAACTGGGAAATTGTCACAGTAAGGTATCGTTTGACGTACTGTGGAACCCTAATAGTGGTGGTTTGGAATTTGTTAATCATACATTCATGCATTTTCTGTACTGTGTGCTGGAGCCATTTTTTTTTTTTTTTTTTTACCAATCTACAAACTCCACTTATTCTTTTTTTTTTTTTTCTTTTTTTCTTTTTTTTTTTTTTTTAAACCTGACTCCTTGCTTATTTGCATTATTATTATTTTTTTACACAATCCCGTGCTGTTTTGACCATTTCTTTTTTCACAGAGCATCAATTATTCACGGATGATTTTGCTATTCACAGGTTACAGGGAATAACAGAGACAGAGAATAGCAAAAATCTGCTGTTTACGACACTTGCCAGACAGCGACACAATAGAAGAAGAAAACCCGTGTTAAATTTCACAACCGCGGCCCCATAACGATGCATTGCGATCTTGCTTTTCACACAACCTCTGAAGCTGAGAAATTCTCTCTCCGACAAGTCCTCCAATTAATACGACCACATAGGTTCTTTTGACGTCTATCTCAAATTCACAGGTCAACGTCAACCCCCGATTCTATGTCAGTACTGTTCACACAGAACACTGAAAAGCTGAAAACACGAGCAGTTTGAAAAGTTGCTGTCCTCAGGTGCTGTTTTTTTTATGACACCGTTCTTGTATAAATGCACCCTTAGTCAAAATAAAAGGACAGCGAAGAGGAGCCAGCCCCCCTGGACGGAGATGCCGAGTTGGCAACTTGGTCGGATGTAATGTATTCTCTATGTAGCCGGGCCGAGTTGTTCAAACACTCTCTTTATGGCCGCGTGTGTCCACAGGGGACAGCAATGCAGAGGTTAGACACAGACCCAGTTGGACGACGGGCCATCTCTTCTGCTACGAGTCCAGGCTGTGGCAACCTCGCAGAATTTTTAATGGCACACTAAAATGCTGCGTAAAGACTAAATTGCTGCTCTCAATGGGCAACAGATGATGGAATTAAAGAGATTTAGAGCTGCGCGGGGAGACGGGCAGCATGTTTGATGCGGCCAACGACGGGGAAGGGAGGGCGGAGAGCGTCGGCATGAGCAAACCCAGGCAGCATCTGGCGGTTGCAGGGACAACGCAGCTCTATGGGATGTCTCTCCGGGGCGAGAAAAGGCGCACACTCATATCTGTGACACCTGCTGCATCCATATGGCGCAAACGCCCGTCACTTAAACAGCATAACACGTGTGGTGTTAAAATCGTTTGTGGCGGCCGGTGGAAGGAAGGGGGGGAAAAAATAGAAATATAAAAATCATCTCTCCGACTGTTCCCCAAGGTAACTATAGCAACCCCTCACCTGTCGTCTCCTTGAAAGGAGAAGGCAGACAGCCAGGTCAGAATGACATGTTGCTCCGTCGGGAGGATTTTTAAAGCATGACACAAATCCCCATTGCCGTCATACTCCCACAAACCTACCAATTTATACACCGCATATATAGATTTATACATACATTCATTAGCTAATGAGACCCATTATAAGATCTGTATAAACTACTAGAAATCAAATTTTTCCTCATTACTGTATTCATTTGTTGTAGGTTGTAGTTTGCAGTGATACCAAATTAGACTGCTTCTTACTGAGAGTTGCTTCCAACATTTTGTCATTCTGAGCAGCATGGTTAAGTATTGGTTGGCACATATGCCACACAGCTCTGAGATTCCGAGTTTGAATCTCAGGTGAGTTGGATTATGTCTGAAATCGTGGTTAGTTACAAAATACATATGTTTTGTAATTTTCATCATGTTATGTGTAGTTGGATGTTGTCAAGCTGTCCAGATGTCAGTCTGTCATTGTTTTAAAAGTATTTTCAATATTCAAAATACATTTGTTCAACAGTAGTGTCCTCTTGTTACCTGAATAATGTTGCAAATGTCCAGCACGTGATCATTAAATCCCAGTATTAACCAGTAATGTCCACCTTGACAGCAAGCTCACATATTGTGCTGTTGCATGTACATTTTCAACTTTTTAAAAAGTGTGGTAGCTGCTGCTTGACCAGTATCATTTGTAAAATGAAAATGAAAATCTCCACTTTCGGGACTGAGGGTGGGGAAATCTCAAAGGCACCTTATGGTGATATTGGTTCATTTATAATGCGCTGTTCTGGTATTGTGGTCTTGCTAAAGGCCATCAATGTATTAAAGTTAAATGTCATACTCTAGAATTCCACAGTAGTTCCAATGACTCATTACTCTGAAGTAACACCAAAGTAGTGCAATGCATTACCATTCAGAGACAGTAATAGTACATTACAGTCCTTTGAAAGTCATTAGAATATAGCACAATTCATCCTGTACAGTATCACTCCCTTGTGATAGACATTTTGTGCAGTTGTACCAAATGAAGTGTCCAACGACTGTATCGATTCATTTGACTTCCTGCTCTCTCGTCATCTTTCATTCACACCCAGGCAGGCAGCCATTGAGTCACACGCACAGACGCTACATCCTGCCACCCGCTGCAGGAAGGTCGGAAAGCACCGTGGGCCGCCCACCGCAGCGGCAACGGTTAATCCTGACCCGGCACATTGGAAGTGAAAAGGCGCCCCGATAGAAAAGGCCACCGTGTTATCTATTGACGCGGGACAAAAACGAGATCGGTGGCATTAGCACTGAATAGCAATCCGGCTGTGAGCGACCTTGTTAACCCCATGAGGCCCGCCCGGCTGCATGCGACACTGATGGAGGGGCAGGTGCTGCTGTGCTGTGACGGGGGAGGAGGACTTCTGTTGACAGCTTTGTGATTTGGGTGCACTCTTGATGGAGGCAAACTCGGTGCACCTCAGTACATCTGGATTGTCTCATCTACTGTATGTTTTGAAGTGTTCAATAAAGATGGGGGAAAAAACAGCACCGCACAAGAACTAATTTCAGCCAGCATCATACGATTCCTATTGATTACTAGTGTTGTTCCGATACCGATACTGCATTAAAACAGTGGTATCGGTATTGGTGAGTACGCACAAGTAACATGCCGATACCATTAATTCCAACGCTAATATAGGATTTTGGATGCAGCATCTTCAGGTTCACTGATATGTGACATGTTCACTGCATGCCGATCTAAGATATCGTATTGGCCCTTGAATGCTCTGAACCAATGGCAGGACAGCTTTTTCATGTTGAGGGAAAAAAAAACTTAAGTATCGGTATGGTATCGGTATCGGCCGATACTGCAAAGCTGGGTATCGGTATCAGTATCGGGAGCCAAAAAATGGTATCGGAACAACACTATTGATTACGATGTGTGTTTTTGCAGTCGCGCTGTTGTGCAAAAGAGAATATTAGAGTCTAATCTTGGTTTAGCAACATTGAAATTCATACTTGCAATCATGTACAGAAGAACCAAACCAATGCATGGAGTATGTACGACGGCGTATTAGGGCAACGTATAAGAGTTTAGAACGTGACAAATTTACGAGAAATTTACGTAGCGTAATACTCGACTGTTTATGTCAATACTTTTCGGTCGGGTTTCCCAATAAGGAGATAGTAATTGCTTTAGCATAGATTGACCATATGATGTTAAGCGTTCACCCTTTGAAGCATTGTGTACAGCCACTGCCCAGCATCTATGACACTACACCCTGACAATCAAGCATTTAAGTTGATTTGTTAAAATCTATATTTATTTACTTGTACAATTAGGTTTCCAGAATTATTATTTACACATTCATACATTGTAGTATTTTTTTTATACAAGTATCTAAGTTGATGTGCTCCTCTCCATCATTCACTTGCATTTACCTGAACTATGCTCGTTTCTGAGTGGTTAGTGCTGGTCAGCTGAAAGAGAGTCAGGAAGTGTTGTCACTCTAGCTGCCATGTATGATGAGTAAAGTTTAAATTGACCTGTTGAAATTTATGAATGACTCTGTCTCCATCTTGCCTTTTCATTTTATAGTGTCCCATTAACCACCAATGAATCTTCATGTGATCAGACTATAGCTACACTACATGTATTTCTCGTTTGAGTTTTTTTCTTGCAAATCTGCCACTTTATAAAGTGGCATATTTGCGGGTTTATAAAGTGGCAAATTTGCGAAAACTTGTGAGGTTTTTTTTCTTCCAATATTGCCCCTGCCCTCTAAAAAAAAAAATAATCTATATATATATATATATATATATATATATATATATTTATACGTGCCCCTAATATGCCGTTGTAAGTATGCGTATAGTGACCAGAATTTCAAAATTGAAAACTAGGACACTACAATTTTGTTGAAAATCAAGTATCAAATACAGTACAACAAATTATCACCAGGAACCATTCATAGCAAAATTAATCGCTAGTGACCCGAGGTTGTGTTATTACTTTAGCTAATGCCTAATGCTATCTTGGTTGGCAGTTCAACAGCAATACAAAAAAATAATGAAAAAAAAAATCCAATGCACTCACAATTATCCAACCTTTTTTGCTCGGTCCCGACAGCGATGGGAACCTGGCTGTGCTTTTTACATTGCGCCAGTCTCGCATTGTGACATTGGAAATATGCTGCCAGAAATGCAAAGCTTGCATTGGGTCTGACCGGTAATCACATTAGGCTAGTAGGACGACATTTCACATGATTCTTAGTAGTGTTGTTCCGATACCGTTTTTTGGCTCCCGATACCGATACCCAGCTTTGCAGTATCGGCCGATACCAATACTTAAGGTTTTTTTTTCCTCAACATGAAAAAGCTGTCCTGCCATTGGTTCAGAGCATTCAAGGACCAATACGAGATCTTAGATCGGCATGCAGTGAACATGTCACATATCAGTGAATGTCGTGCACCAGCAAGACACAAGATGCTGCATCCAAAATCCTATATTAGTGTTGGAATTAATGGTATCGGCATGTTACTTGTGAGTAGTCACTGATACCGATACCTTGTTTTAATGCAGTATCGGCACCTCTGCCGATATCGGTATCGGAACAACACTAATTCTTAGACACAGAAGCACTAAGTAGTTCTAGTTCCAGTATAACGATAACATGCCTGTTAATGGTTAGATGTAGTTAGATTTGCCAAATGAATCGCTATGACAACTGTGTGAGTGACATACACATGGCCCCAAGCAGTTGGCTTGCTGACTGGACTAAAACGCCGGGACGGAACCTGCATAAACAAAACAATGGTGATCCACAGGTACACAGGACACATGGCTCAAATGAGACTGTCCCGGTTCAACAAGGGACATCTGCTCAACCTATGTATGTATCCATATACACATATGTCTCCGAATATTATACATATTACACAGATGAATATAGATGGTCTTGAAAATTTCAAGTGAGTTCATTTCAGCTCACAATCAAACATTGTTGAAACATTGTTTTTCAGATGTTAGCTGTACAAAGTAAAGGCAACATCCTATTGAGGACAAGCTAAGCTCTCTTGACAGATGTGTGTTTTGTTTCTTCTCTCCTCTTTCATGACTTATGATGGTCATGAAAAGAGAATATCTAGCGGAAGTTGCAATGACTCATATTTAAAAAATAAAATAAAAAAATAACTCCGGCAAATTACTCCCGCACTAAAACAAACCAACACTACAGCTTCCCTTTGATCCCGAGTGAGAACGGCAGTTAAAAATAATTCCGAGAAGAAACCCAGCCAAGCAAAGCGACATGTTCAAACGGGATGAGGCTGATAAGTCCGGCTGGGACGGCAGACTCTGTCCCGGGTGATAAGAGGGCGAAAGGGTCCTCTTCACCTTGGCTCTAATTTCCACACCACTTTCATCTGGCTGCAGTGACTCACGGAGCGAGCAGCCAAAACCAATAGCCGCCAGATAGCATCTCTTACGCTAACAAGCTTTTCACTTGGGGATACCATCCGCTCCCTCGTTTTCTCATAGAGCTAATTAGGGATGGACTGAGCAACAGACCCGCAGCTATCTATCTAGCCTTCTTTTTTTTCTGAAAAGTGCTTCTTTTTCACTTTGACTGTAACCCCCCATCTCATGTTCTCACTCTCGCACACCTACAACACCAGCCACACTCCATTGGCGTAATGATTACTATCAGCCTCTCCGGGTACACTCGTGCCACCGCTACCAGGGCGTCCGGCTCAAGGCCGCCGCTGCTTCTTAATCCCATTAGACCAAACACAATCAATTATCCATCCGACCGTGAGAATCCGAGAGCTTTAAAAAGGTTAGCTCGGAAGATTTAAGGCCATTGATGTGGATGACAGGAACGCCTCACCACAGTGAGGAGCCGCGCATGTATGTCAATGCGTGTTCATCAACACGCGCGCCAACTTGAGCGCGTTGCTTTGCGGATCTTTAATCACGTCTCCGCAAGTCCCGGGAAATTACTGCCGCGTGATGCCGATCGATAAAGCGATAAACGCAGCCGGGAGATTGCGGCCTGCTCGTATGAAGAGTTACGGCCGCGGTCACCAGTTGAGGAATTTCTAGGTTGTTGTTTTTTTTTACGCTAACTCTGATCCTGCCCGTTTCTTGTCAACAGTGAAGGACTGAACAGAACACTGCTTCCTCTATGCTTCCTTCTGGAGAGTGCTGGCACTGAGCAATGGCGGCGTTGTGGACACCCAGGGTCAATCAATGCTATCAGGCAGACAGATTGATATAATCATATTGTAATGGAGAGACTCATCCTCCCACCGCAACTGGCGACCCCAACTGTCAACTCTCCATCGACTCCACGCGCTCCCTTCTCTACCCACAAGCGCCCCCCACGCCATCTTTTGCTGGCTCTTAGGCAAGAAAATTAAATATGATCATCCCTCTTCAAAAGGCGCCACTATTAGCCGCGTAATGAATATTCAGTTAATGTAGCAGGAAGGGAGCAACGAGACGACGCCGGCAACAGCCAGCAATGGTCGGTGAATAACCGGCGTTCCGGCGGCACAATTACCGAAAAACAAATGAATGTGCAGCGGGCGCGTCGTTCCCAACTACAGATTTTACAGTCCGAGAACACGACGCATTAATTATTACAAATACCTTATTACCGTGAATGAACAGCCCTGTGACATTTAACGATGCGATTGTAGATCTACCTCATCACAGTCAAATACATCATTTATGCCTCGTTAATATTTCCGGTGATGAATCATTGATTACGGGGGCCTATTATGAAATACTTCCTCAAAACCTCCCGTCCCCGGTGCGACCTTCGCCGGGGAATCATTTGGGCTGAGGCGCAGGGGCAGAAAAGGACTTGCGGCTTCAACTTTGAACGGTTTGGTGGCTGATTTGAATGACGTGACAGCCACTTTTCAATTTCCACTTCATCTTAAACCGCCAATTTCTTCCGTGGTTGCCGTGATTGAAATATGAAACCCTGCATATATACAGGCCATTACAGGGAATACAAGGTGCCAGCTGCTGTCTCTTTGACGTCGCGAGCGCGTACAACAGGGATCAGCCGCCACAGAAACACATTTCAATGTATTTATTATTCAATAATGTTGAAGTGGCCCCTGACCTCGGCATAGCAGCCCTTGGCAAAGTCCAGACAACCAAGGCCTTGCTCACAGCTTAAGGATACAGGTGATCCTCCCGTGAAAGAGTGAAAGTCAAAAACATCAACCTGCATTATGTACACACACTCTGCCGTACAAATAACACACAAATGAGGTCATCCGATCAAGTGTTCTTCACCAAGCCACCCGTGCTTTTGTCAGGCTGCTTCTTGAAGCTCTCAAACTTTTCAAGGGCAACATGCAGTGCTTTTATCTGTCTGGAACGCCTAACTAATTTCCAACAAAGTACTTCTGAGCTGCTGGGGAAACGATCTTAAACAGACTGTTTATGAGTGCAAAATTAATAGGCAAAATGTACAGCTGTTAAAGGACATCCGAGTGTCCACGTGGGAATTTTGACACTTCTGTTACTACTTAAATTGCTTTCAGTAGTGGGTAAATGCATAAGGCCGTATTTTTGGAGACAGATGCCCATGCGCTCGGCGTAAAAACAGGCACATCTTCATTTTCGTCCCGGGACAAGTCTAGTTTACCAGCTTTGGGACTGGATTGCGCCTGCCTGGGCGTGTCGGCAGATGGAGCTGGCGTGCCCCTAGCACGCCTGACAACTTGATAATAGACTGTAGTCGGTGTAAAAACAGACAAATCTTCATTTTCATTCCAGAGCAAGTCTTGTTTAGTGTGTTTGTGAATTTGGTACACCACGCTACACCTTGATAGGCGGTCCAGCGTATTCTATTTGACACCCCAGGCGCATCTGGCAATTTGGTGACCAAACGTAGAATAGATTTTCGACTACTTTAAACCAGGTCTAACTTGTGGCACAGGTGGTGTAACGCAGTTTTAGTGGCTTTAAAGGTAGGTTCCAAAGAAGAATTTCTGTTGCGATTTGTAAATAACATTCAAAACTGACGGTCCTACCATCGGGCTCAACGGTTTACATCGCCTGCTTATAAGAGCAACTCAGCACAGCACCAGTGCGTCACACGCTAAATGTGTGAGATTTGAGAGTCCTGCTGACGTCGTAGCAAAAAATATTAAATTTGCTCATATTCTTGCTGGTGTCGGCCGGTTATCGGCCCAATACTGACACCTGGTGCTGGTACTTACCCATCCATAATGATCATCTTAAAAATGTTTTTAATACCATCCCTCCGACTGCGCGGCACAACTATGGGTGGGAGTGGGGAGTATTGGTCATACACAGACGCAAAATCGGGGGTGCAAGGTGGTCTCCAGTTGCCCACGTCACATGCACTGTGGACTACATCTGCAAGTGGAAATGTTCTTGCAGTTCCGTTGACTGAAAATGCACTTTGCGCACGCCAATCTTCTCCAGCAAGTCATTCCACAATGTAGACAGCACGCCTCTCTCTGCACAGATTTAAATGGCTTAACGAGGGGAGCCGCTTCGATTGGCCAGGAGTCAGCTGCATTCCCTACCACAACAGCGCAAATGCAGTCTTCTATCAGTGAACTGGACACAAATATAATAGTCGGTAGAATCACTCTTTAGCACCAAGTTGTCATGATAACACAAATCCCTACTCACATTGGCACTGCCCACAGTTAATGCTGGGAGCAGAATGAGCAGTGTATCATTTGCATGAGACAGGCCAGCCCTCTAAAAACTCATCCTTGAGCCTGGTCATATTTTGACTTAAATATGTCACAGACAACTGGGATTGATTTTAATTTATGAAAAAACTTTGCAAGTGCATAAAATATCTCCTTGAAAGGCAATTTAGTTGGCGAAATAATAAGAAACTAAATGATTCCAAGATAAGGATGGGGAGCGAGAGACGGTTAAGTGTTGCCACTCTACCACTGTTGTTTTCAGCTCTCAAGGTTGTTTCGCCTGTTAATGAGTTCACTTTGATGGCCTGCGTCCACAGGCGCCGCCTAACCCAGTTAAGTCAGACGCACGTTCTCCTCGCCGCCCTTAAATACCGAACCGGTGCTCCGCAGGCGCCCGGCTCAAGGTTAGCACCGCTGCGTCCATCATGGCCGGCGTCCGGACCCTCGCTCCTCAAGTGGCTGCCAGAGAATGCTTGCCAAGGTTACGTCCGTCTGCATGTCGCTCATTAAAAGCCTCGCGCAAATCTTTGAGGGATTGCTGCAGCCTGCAATTCAAACTTGAATGAATAAGAAGTTCTGGGGAGGGAAAATAAAGAAGCGGATGGGGGGGAACGGGGGGGGGGGGGGGGGGGCACTAAACTCAACAACCTGACAAATAACATTGTGGATTATTGAGCTGCAACCAATCAAATAAACAACTTCAATTAATCAATTAAAATCGTCGGCCGCCAAGGGAAACAGATGAACACATTTGCATATTCTTGTTTGCCTCTCACAAGTTTCTCTGATGGGTTTTCTTTTTTAGCGAGGTCACACTTTCCGCTACCGTTAAAAAGACAAATGAAAGCGTCGACGTGAGAGCGTCTGCACGTGACGGATGACAAAGTGCCTGCTCGTCATGAGGAAATGTACATTGCTAATGGCGAGTGGGGAGAGGGTTGGTGGGGGGTTAGAAAAAAAAAAAACATTTCACCATACAGTGCATTCCGAACAATGTGAAGACTCACTCATGCACAGGTGTTCATCATTATAAGAAGGGGCATGTAAGGCGACGTCTGTGCTTAAATGTCAAACCGCAACCTCACAGGGATAAATTGGCATATTGTCATGCCCCTGAGTTATTTGTGGAATAATGAAATGGCACCATAATTCACCACTGGAAGCAGAATCACTTAGCTGACAGCAGCATGTAAATGTGCCGCTTGTTTGGACTAAATTGAACACTATGCTGCGCTATTTTATGCACATGTGATTTGATGTCGGACATTTTCTACAAACACTTGAGCGAGTAACATAAAATTGCGCGCAGCTGGGTCACTGTGGCTAAAAAGTGTACCATGCACGAACCCCTGTGGCGACAGACTCATGCAGAGAGAAAATGCAAACTCCTCACAGGAAGGCAACAGCAAGAACTGGTGGGGTCATTTTCCCTCTGCTCCATCTCACCTGCTCCTGATTTTAATGTACCACACACACATGGGTGGGGTCACATTCATGGTGTAAGGGTAGAGTTCGCCACTCAGTAACAGGGTTAGTTCTCACTGGCGTGACGACCGGTACCCTTCCCTGCTGGGCCTGTGGTTCTGGGGTGCTGCTCGTCCCCCGGTGCTCCCTCCTCTCCTTCCCTCCCCAGTCTTCCGCCCTTCCACGCAGATGGAGGAGAGGTGGGCGCGGGTGCCCTCGTGACGACACTGACCCGCGCCCCTCCCCCGCCGCTGATTCCTGAGATGGGGTGGTTTGGTGGATGGGGGGGTTGGCGGGGGTGGACTGTGGAGGGGTGCGGCTTGTTTGGGGGTGAGTGGTGGTGTGGGTGGCTGCGGGTTTGGGGGGGGGGGGGGGGGTGCGGCGGGGGCTGGGTTTTGGTCGGAGGCAGGTGTTGTGCCGTGGGGGGTCATTGGACCAGTGGGGTTCCGTGTGGGCCTGCCATGCCCCGTTCTGCTGCATGGGGCATGGGCCATGTCGGGGTCGGGGGGCTACGGGTTTGCTCTCTGGCCGGTGGCACCAGCAGGGCCCATAGGGTTGTGCCCTGGTGCTGCCGCGGCCTGGGGGACCCTGGGGGGTTGGCTTGCCTTGTCAGGCCGAGGTCGACGGCTCCCCTCTTTGGTGGAGGTTCTCATGCATGCCAGATCCACGACACCAGCATCTACTGAAATTCTAACAGAATTTGCTTCTCTCACTGGTCGCTGAATCAGTGGAGGCTGGTGTTTGTGGATCTCACTCTGCTTCATCTTTCCTTCCTTCCTTCCTTCCTTCCTTCCTTTAGTCTTTCCTCTGGGATCTTGAGGTCTCCCTAATTTGTTGGAATTTAGATGTTTCTGGGGTTGGTCAAAGATACTGGTTTTGTCACTCTGTGGGTGGCAGGTGGTGTCTGGTTGGTGCTTGATCCTTCCTTTGGTTTCCTGATAACTTCACGATTCTGGCTCTGACTCTGAAGTATCCGGTTAAGGTGAAGGGTATGGGATTTTTAACAGGTTCCAGGTGAATTAATGAGCACAAACTCACGCATGCACGCACGCACACACACACACAAAGGGAGCGATGATGATGATGACATGTTGATTCGGCCAGGCTGCCGAAGGAATAATACTGAGCTGTCAAAAAAAAACAAAAAAAACAGCAAGAACTGTGAGGCAGATGTGTTAACTACTAGCACACTGTGTTCAGTCTCCTAGTTGCCATTTTTTCAAATGTGGTATCTTTAAAACCAACACATTCAGTTCTGGTGCACACCTGATAATACAGACTGGATTTTAAAAATTAAATAGTAAATAGAAATGTTTTGTGTACTTTAGAGCCATATTTTACATGAACATTCTGGTCACAGTATAAAAAATAAATAAATAAATAAATCAAATCAAATTCAGTCCAGTGGCTGCTTTTCCATTTTATAGTTGTAATCTGAGCCTAACATAGAAATAAAAATGACAATTTTTCATCTTTTTTTCAACAGTAAGTCAAACTTTTTCCTTGTTTGACTTTTCATTTCTAATTGACATCACCTTCATTGAAACAGAACTTCATGGTACATCAAGTTCCTAATTGGGGCAAGGAACAGAACTGTCATAAACCGAGACCCCTATTTACAGGCCTGAACAAATGTATTTAAACCATCTTTGGGTCTCATTGTTCCATCCACCATCATGACATGCTTTAATTCACTTTGATCTCTACATTTGTACTATTCTGACCACAAATGAGGAATTTCAAACTGAATTCACCGTTTTACGCCCACACTAGAGCCAACTCACTGAGCTACTCTGAGAAGTCGAAAATTAATGAATTTAAGCTTAACATTCGCCACTAAATAGACATTAAAAAACAAAAAGTAGCACTATGTGAGCAGTGTTAATTATTTTGGTGTTTGTAACTTGGATAACAATAAAAAGTGAGAGGAAGCTTGTAACACGCCCTTTACAAGACTAAAGTACCACCTCGATTTATAAGTGATCGGACTGATGGTTTTTGAGATACAAGATGGTGGAAGCAAACTCAACTCACTCCACAACAAGCAGCAGTTTGGCAGCCAATGAACAATTCTTCGAAGAAAAAAAAAGGCTTCAAGCTGTTTATTCCCTCTCACACTTGAAGTTTACTGTCAAGCAAACAATAAAAAAAGGAAAAAAAAACATGCTGTGAATTTAACCAGTCTGCTAGCTTAGTGCTAACACACAATGCAGCGCACCCAAGGCAGTTTCACAAAACTTACATTGAGGTCACAATAGTTGTACCCTTTATCACAGGTGTCAAAGTTCGATTCTCGAGGGCAGGAGTCATGCATGTTTTTGAGCTTTTCCAAATCCAACACACCTGATTCAATGATCAGGATCATTATCAGGCTCCTGCAGAGCTGGCTGATGAGCTAATCGTTTGAATCAGCTGCGTTGGACGAAGGAAACCTCCAAGGCTCTGTTTACACGGAAGCAAAGCCGGCTTTGTTCCTCAAACAAATCTTGTACAGACAGAACCGTCTCAAGACACGCGAGCGTCCAAAAGAAGATGGCGATGAAGACGAGGCCATGCGACAGACTATTGACAGACTGGCGGTTTGGAGTAGCTATCTTGCTATTGTGTCCACACTGGAAGGTACGGGGTGTGTTTTAGCTGTAAGTCAATGTTTCTTCAGAAGAGTTGTGAAAATATGAATTGTAGGGTGAAAAGTTCCTCAATATTGATTTTTTTTTTTTTGGTAAAACAAATCTTTTCACTGTAATTCATGTTTCTATTGTTTTTACTTCTGCATAAGTACCTGTACTTCTACTGCAGTACTGATGTGTGAGTACTTTTGTCACCTCTGTAAATCAGCGTTTTAAATGGCGGCGGTGACTAAAACGTGTGTGCGTGTATGTGTGTGTTTATGAGTGAAAGGTTGTTGCGTCTGATCTCGCGACACGCTCCATCTCAGGGGACAACAGTTTGCGCTCTCATCAGCGACGACCAAGCCGACACGACTGTCATTCCCCATCGGCAACGACAGGGCGGCCCCGTGCCTATTTAGTTTTATATGTATGTATTCATACTCATTAGACCCGAGTGTCATTCACGGCGGCGTTTTTTAATGCGGGGAGGCTGAAGCAATCTGCCTGCTCTCATCTCCCAAATTACTAACACGCGCAATCACAGCAAAGGTGCCTACTGTCAAACAACAATTGCTTCTGATTTCTATCGACTGCACGCGCATCCTCATTTGGTGACATATGAAAAGAAAAGAAGTAATCAGTGCGACAACACCCCACTCTCCATTCTCTTTCCCAAAGGGAAATACGTGTAAAAAATGCCACTGCATCAATATTTTACATATAAAAATCAGAGCATTTAAGGGAGAATTAATTACAACTCTCTTTTGTCTCCCGGCCGACCGCAATATCCTGCCTCATAACATCTCATGTCAGCTGGTTAAGTGTGCAGCGAATGCAGTGTGAACGCTGGCCGCTAATGAGGGCAATTACTCATCACGCTTACATAGGATGCAACTTCGCCCACTCGCCACTTCCATTAGCCCCTTATGACAAACATGAGGAAGCACTAACGCTCCAGCGCTTATACAGTGCAGAGAAGTCTACACACCTCTGCTCAAATACCAGGATTTGGTGATTTTTAAAAATGACAACTTTTGACCATGTGACCTATAGGGATGTAACGATAAGTGCAATATCGTGATATTGTGATATTAAAACTGCCACAATATTGTCGTCGTCATGTTCACAATATTTAAAGGGAACACATCTGTTTAAAAAAAAGTCAGGTTGATTTCCATTTGTGCAGTTCTAGCACCCTCTGGTGGCTAGTTTATTAGTGCAATTCAATTTTCATTAGGGATGTTTTGGCCTTCTATGTTTAAAATCTGTGCTGATTGTAAGATGAAGGGGAACGTAATATGCTTGTGAAGCGAGTCAATATGTGGAGGAACTCAATGTATGCGTGCATTAACAAGTAGGCACCTCAATATTGTTATTAGAGAAAGTTGGTGGTTTATAAGCATTGATGTTATGCACAAAAACAGCTTTTTTTTAGTATGAGCTTTTTTTTTCTTTTTTTTTTTACAATATCGTGGCTTTTTTAAAATATTTTATTTTAAATGTTCACAATGTGTACACACATACCAATTTATAGCAATGCTACAGCGATATTTAGCATCATACAGTATATTGTGTAAATGTGAAAGGAGAGCAATAATAAATCAAACAAACATTCTCAAATAAAAATGAATAAAAAGTATAAAAAGTAAACAGTCATTTCTTTTTAGGTAGGTGTAACGTGTATAGTTTGTCTTTTTATATAAATAAATGATTCACACAAGTACAACAGCAACAGTTTAAACAGTCTGAATGATTACACTATAAAACCACCAGTGGCATTTGTTATAGCTTTGGCACCATGTGAAGAGCCCGGGAGAGGCTGATTAAATGCAGCGCTAGTTGATTTTATTCTCTCTCTTATTTTGTGCTTCACTGATATTCACATTCATGCAAAGCCATTTCCAAACAAGTTTGGCAATACTACCAAAAGCTATTACAGCTCAGATTGACAGCTAAAGGCCTCTTAGTACTCCCGCATTTGCCGCATTGCATCACATGATCGATTTGACATATTGCGCTGTAGCGCTGTATTTCTGCAGCGCCTGCGCAACACATTCTGCGCACACGTCACAAATTGTTGCTAGCCGTCAAATGTCCCCCGGATCGTCTCTCATCTTTAGTCACATGCTGTGATGATGTACTCAGCTTGCCATTGTGAAAAGTGATTCACAACACTGCGATAATACTGGTCCAAAACCAGTCTAGGTATTGCTAGCAAAACTGTGCATGTGCTAGCTTACCTGTCTTTGTGGTTTTTGTAGTGACTAGTGAAGTTTGACGTTGTAGTTGTTGTGTCTTTAATCTTTGAGTTATAAACTATGCGTGGATTTTGCCATCCTCATTTTGCCAACTTTATCAACAATATAATCGTTGAATCCAAATGTAATAATCATCGGGGCTCCTTGCATTGCTGTTGCTGTTCATCGGCATAGCAACTTCACACTAGCAATTTGTAGCAACTGCGCTGCAACGCAATTGTGTTTGAAAATTGACAATTTTTTATTTTTTTTTCCTTGCCCTTTTGTGGTTTGATCAGGGGATGTTGTTACTATTTGTCAACCGTGGGCATGACAATTGACAATTTTATTTTATTTTTTGAGTTTTTCATCGCCCTTTTGTGGTTTGATCAGGGGATGTCATTACTATTGGTCAACCGTGGGAATGTGAAGCTCTTTGAGACTTTTGTGTGATTAAGGGCTATATAAATAAACTTGACTTGACTTGAACGCTGACTGGGTTGCCAGGTTGGCACAAATGAAACACACTTTTTGATTTCTTTCTTTCTTTCTTTCTTTCTTTCTTTCTTTCTTTCTTTCTTTCTTTCTTTCTTTCTTTCTTCCCTAAAAAGGCAAACGATTAAAATGAAGCTTTCCAGCTATAAACAAGCCGATTTGTCAAGTCATGTCGTTCAAGTTTAAGTTGAGTGGAATCAGAAACCAAGTGATGTCAAGTCATTTCCCAAGTTTGTAGCAAGCAAGTCGCAAGTTGTCCAAATGGTAACTTCGAGAGACTCGAGTCAAATCATGACTCCAATCACCCATCTCTGAAATAGATACACTATAATAATAAATATTAGGGATGTTCGATACCACTTTTTTCTGACCGATACCGATACTTAGACCCTCAGTACTCACCGATACCGATACCAACTGCCGATACCAGTAGTACATTGTGACAAATAAAAAAAAGTCACTAAAAGATATTTTTAAACAAATATATTTCCTTTAATTTTGACAAAAAAAACAGCGCAGTCACTCTTCAATAGTCTTAACGCTCAAAATAAAACACAAAAATGCTCTTTTAGTTTAAGATTCACAATTTTGAAGTATTTCCAAACCGGTGAAGTTTTGGTGAAAAACTGCTGCAAGCTAGCGCTAGTTACAGGCAAGGAGGACTCACTTAACGTCTTCCCCCTCTGCCATCGGTCGCTTGTACTCGTCTGCGTCACGAGTACTCGAGTACTCGAAAAAAGACTGGTATCGGCCCGATACCGATACCTGATATCGGTACTTGCCCATCCCTAATAAATATAAATAGAATATATTTTGAAAATGTCAAAATCCATATTTAATGGTTGATTCCGATTGAAAATCAGAATAAACCCTCCTGTAATGAGTTGTTTTGGACTTCTATGGATCTATTCTTTTCGCAAACAAGGTTAAGCAACATAGCATTTTTTTTTTTTTACAGTCCAGGTTACAAAGTATGTTTTGAATTTTACAACTATTCTGCTAAAACCAGAGTATTTGTTGACAATGGTTAAGCGCTCCCGCATGTTTCCGCGCCGAGCATCCACTTTGCCATGCATCATTTTGGCCTCAGTGCCTGCTAAAATAAAGCATGCGGGCTGCGTCACACAGCCTTTCCATGTTTTTTTCATGGCCATTGTTTCTGCTCCACCCCACTTTAAATCAAGAGCACAATGCATTCCCACACCCCACTAGCACCACACCCCACACCAACCCCACCATCCCACTATACCACCGTACTTCACTCTGGACAACATTAATAAAACAAGCCTTCAATGATGCAGAGTGCACTGCCACGTTGGGGCTCGGAGCAGCGGTGTGATTAAAGCTTTTAAACACCACCACCCTTTGCGTTTGCATGTCAGCACTGTTGCGTGCGTGTGCGTGTGTGTGTGCGCGCGCGTTTGGGTGGCTGATCTTCTCCTCGTCACTATTCCTTGCTAATGCAGAACAGAAATGCTGCGTCCACTTTACAACATTTATAGCAATAACAGGAGCTCGAGCAGTGAAATGAGATCATCAAGTTCTGGGGGCCCGGCGAGGAAGATAAAAAATAAAATAAAATAATAAAAGGTGAGAGAAAGTAGCTGCTGTGCTTGAATGATTGTGGCCAAGCATAATGGTTATACTTCTTTGTGGATTTTTATAAGCTACAAAACCACTCACCTGATTTTGCCTCTTTAAAAAATAAAAAAAAATAAAAATAAAAAAAATAATTTCTGCACAGTAGGCGCTCAGAAATATTTTTTGGGTTTTTTTCTCTTTATAATCTAATCGTGTTGCCCCATTGAGTGACTGACTACAAAAAAGGAAATAAATGTGTTTTTTTTTTTTCCATTAAATTAAACATCCGCCTGAACAACTTCATTAAACTGATAGAATCCCTTCAACTCGTTGACTGAACCTGCAGGCGAAATACATGTCTGGCGTGTCTACAATAAAAAAAAAAAAAAGTGTGCTCAAATATTTCCTGTGATGGAGTGGAAATGATTATTTGACAGCCCCCTGCTCTACTCCAAATTAAAATGGCTTGACCAAGAAAAAGGTGTAACCCTGACGGACAAGGACGTGGAAATGTAGCCTCAGGTAATAGACGAAGTCAAAAATATTAATACAAATCTCAACAGAATCTTTTCTATTGTTTTTCCAATCCAAAACTAATGTTGCCATAGGAAACAATGGAAAGTTAATTAGTTTGTTTTAAAAGTTGCCCTAGCGTAAAACTTTGACTGTATCGAGTCCTAGGGATAGACCGATAATCGGCCCCGGCCGATTATCGGCGCCGATATTTGGCATTTTGACAAATATCGGCATCGGCCATGTTTTGAATCTGAAGGCCGATAAAGCTCACTGAGCAGGGGATACTTGCGAACGTAGCGAATTTGGGGTTTTCATCAGGATTTGTAAGATGTTCGCAGTCAGTTTTTATTTGTCGTAAACACATTTGGAACATATTCACACAATTTTTCACCGCAAAAATCCTTTTGAAACGTTTTTACGAACCCTAACAAAAACCCCAAATGAGCTACATTCACATGAATTTGTTACTCAGTGAGAAATTATATATAGTTTGAAAGAATTCCCCCCCCTCCCCATTTTACTGCAAATGAATATCGGCTTGAAATATCGGTTATCGGCCAACTTGACTACAAATAATCTGTATCGGTATCGGCCTTGAAAAAACCATATCGGTCTATCACTAGCTATCGACACGTTTTAACACTCTTAACTGTCATGCAAGTATAAAAGGCAGTTAGCCATTGCATCATAAAATCTTAAAAGTAGTTGAGGTTCGCTGTTCACAATTTCAGCGAGTCACTTTTTTTTTTTCCTGTGGAATCTCAGTGAATTTTTAACTCTTTTTGCAACGACCTAAGATGTAAGATGTCATAAGATGATGCCAAACTAGTCTTGGCTAATCAGAACTTATTGGTGTCAAGGAAGTCATACAGCTCGACTGTTCCAAGATCCTTGTATATCAGGGGGGCGGTACAGTTCAGACTGGGTTATTGGTTGGATTTAAACCAATTATTCGCCGAGACATTTATAGCTTGAAGTCGCTTAATCATCAATCACGCCTTTACAAAACACGGACACCTCACCAAAACCAACAGGTGGTGTCTTCTCAGGCATGACCCCAGGATTTTTTTTCTCAACCGGGGCTAAAGGGGGGCTTGAACTTCGAAGATAATATATAAATATATGATAGCATATCAAATAAAATGCTGGATGGTCTATACAGATTTCTGATGGGGCTACACACGCGCTAGCCCCGATGTAGCACCATCCATGTGGCATGATTACAGTAGCATGGACACTTCATATTTGCAAGTAGAGGTGCAATCATCAACTAGTTGATTATCAAAGTAAATGAACATTTTTTGCCAATTTTCTGACATTGTTACATACCAAACCAGAAACGGAATCACAGTTCAAATACAGTGTGGATTTTCCGCACTGTCAATTTAAATTATTATTAAACTAAAATCATGTTTTTGAAAAAAGGTATAGAACTTAAAACATATATATATATATATATATATTTTAATCAAATTCATTGGTTAATTGATAAAATAATCAATAAATTAATCGATTACTAAAAGGGCCCTGCGATTGGCTGACAACCAGTTCAGGGTGTACCCCGCCTACTGCCCAAAGCCAGCTGAGATAGGCGCCAGCACCCCTGAGACCCTTCTGAGGAAGAAGCGGTCAAGAAGATGGATGGATGGATGGACGGACAGACGGACTACTAAAATGATTATTAGTTGCAGCCCTATATGCATGTGCCATGAGCACACTTGTGAAAGGCATCCGCGGATGCAACCTGACAAGCAGGCAAGAGACCGGAGCAACGTAATACTTGAACCGGTGTTGCATATTGACAATCAGGGTTCTAAATAAACACCCACCAACCTGCCAAATGCGGGTTACAATCCATTTTGGTAGGAGTTTAGAAAATCTTCCCAGCCAATTTGGCCGGTGATGCATGAGGCATGAGTCAGATGTACTCTATGCCCAGGAGCACCCGGGGTGCCCACTAAATTTCAATCACCAAAGGAGTGCCAGTCGATCCAGTAAATGTAGATGGAAAAAAGACGGTCGGCCTAATGTTGTAGATGCAAACAGATCCAGCCTATCTGCTATGAAATTTGTCAATGGATTGATGTACAGCAATCGTCCAAATTCAAACGACGCCCAACTCGTAGTTGAAAAAAAAACACCACAAACAACAGCATGTATCATGTTCCTTTCCTGCTGATATTGAATCGGATTGACATCGGTATTGGAAGTACTGTTCGCAGCAATATCGGTAGTGAATCGGAAGTGAAAAAAGTTGTATTGGGACCCCCCTAGTAAAAAAAATACAATAAAATAAAAAATTGGCTGGTGAAAACTGTGATTGGCTGGTAACTTTTTTGATCACCAGCCATATTGGCTGGTGATCAAAAAAGTTTATTTAGAACTCTGTTCATGATACAAAAAATAAATAAAATAAAATAAATGTAACTGTATTCTGTTACAGAAAATAACACATAATCAGATTACATCCATCCATTTTCTTGACTGCTTATTCCTCACAAGGGTTGCTGGAGCCTATCTCAGCTGGCTTTGGGCAGTAGGCGGGGGACACCCTGAACTGGTTGCCAGCCAATCACAGGGCACACAGAGACGAACAACCATCCACACTCACAAGCACACCTAGGGACAATTCAGAGCATCCAATTAACCTGCCATGCATGTCTTTGGAATGTGGGAGGAGACCGGAGTACCCGGAGAAGACCCACGCAGCCACGGGGAAAATATGCAAACTCCTGTTTGTTAAGAAATAAATAAATAGATGTCATCTACCACTCAGCCCTACGCTTCATTACAGATGCACCAGCGCGAACCCACCACTGCATTCTGTATAAAACTGTACAACGGTCCTCACTCTACATTAGAAGAAAAGCTCATGCACTGTTTTTTTTTTTTTTTTTAATTGCTAAAGCACTTATGGGTAAGCTACATTCTTACATTTCAAATCTGCTGTCTTACCACAGTAGCACTTATCAGACAAGGTCATCGGAAAAAATGCTATTAACGATTCCATTGTCAAAAACAGAACTTAATTAAACAGCTTTTTCAACTCGAGTTGTTTGGAATGAACTCCAAACCACATAAAATCTGCAATCACTCCCATCATTCAGTGTTTTTAAAAAATGTTTTCCAAACAGTAATGATGGAACAATGCAACTGTTTTTAATTCGATGTTATTTTTAAGTCATTTGCCTGTTATATATCTCGTGCATCTATGATGTCTATAATGTAGTAGCTTGTAGCCATGTGGAGTCATGTTTTGTCTCTTTGTTATACAACGATCTGCCACTTGTCTTGGCCAGGACTCGATGGGACTCTTCCTGGTTAAATAAAAAAATTAATAATAAAAAAAGAACTTGTCACAATATAGTGCAATGGAACGCTGCTGGTTGTACTACATAACGTCAATCGACCTCCAGTTGTTAACATACGTTATGGAGAGTCTACTGTAGATTTGTAAATAGACATAAGCAACAAGTTCTAGTTCAGGTAATCATGAAGAAAGTGCCATTCAAATACAAAAAGTCAATGTAAACCAAAGTAAACAAAACGTACATTTTCAGCGCTGTCAAAATGTGCTGTTTGCAAACAGCCGCGAGTAGTCACTTCCATTTCAGGTCCTATCCCAATGAACGTACGTTTGACTTTGGCGGTTCCAACTACTGTGACAGTCTTGCTCCCAAGTCAAGCATCACAAATGATCTTGGAGCCATCATATGTATATATGTCACACGTGACGCATATCTGATCTGGCTCGGCTCTCTTGCGGGAAGGAATTGTGTCAGTCCGGAGTGCGTTCACATGTCCGCCTCCTCTCCGGCGGAGGGAGTCAGTGGCGGCGGTGGTGGGGGGGTCTCGCATTGTCATAGGTCCTCCTGGAGCATACGCACACCAACAGGGGGACGCTGAGACTCGGGTTTGTTTAGGTATACAAAGACGAGAGACGACAGAGGCCGCGGTATTCGGGACATGGCAGCCCCCTGCAGAATTAAAGAGGCTGCATCTGGAGGGCCAGTGACAGGAAATCTCACTCAGATCACCAACGGCTGCACTGATTGCCTCTGACATTTAAATCCCCCTCACTCAGATGCAATGTCTTTTTTATTGTTGTTGTTCGGTGACTTGCATCTGAATGTTTTTGTGTGGGTTGTGCGTTCGAATGGCCTTCTGCTTGTTTCTCATTTTGATTTGCAACTATTGACATTTTCTGCATGTCCTTGAGAGCATGTAAGAGCCAAATCAATTGTGGTGAACAGGCTGACCACACCAGTGAAACACCATGTACCTCTAAAGGTAAAAAAATCATTTCTTCTGGAATGCTTGTCCACCTCAGATATGTTTACAATTATAAACTAGCTCTCCCATAGAAACATAGAATTTCGTCCGATTAGCTTGATTAGCTCTTTGGCTAAAATCGACTAAAAAAAAACACCAACAACCATTTGGGGCCCTTTTTATTCCACATTAACACAGTACAACATAATACAAAGCTATGACATTTAAATGCCGTCCCCCACTGAAAAAAGAAAAAATGAGAGGGGGAAAAAAACTCACAAATTTTATTCTGCTAAGTAGTAGGGCTGGGTTTAAAAAAAAATCAAATAATCAATATCAAATCGATTTTCCTTTTTGAGCATGATATCGATTCATAAAACCATTAATTGATTATTTTAATATCTCCTTTTCCCCATAACCTTTTACAAGAAAAATTTAATTTTAAAGGATGGATTTTTTTGTACCTTCCCGTTTTCTTGAAATTTACTGTTAACATGAATTCAAAAGTATTTTCTTACATTTATGAAAGACCTGACTTATTGCACTTTATGACAATTCAAAATCATTTTAATTTATATTTACAATTATTGAATTAGAGTTGTGAAAACATTTTCATCTCGTTCATGTTCATGTTCAATGTTTGTGTAACATTTAGGTTTATATATATATATATATATATATATATATATATATATATATATATATATATATATATATATATATGTATAGGGCTGCACAATATATCGGAAAAAAAAAAGTTTTCGCGATATTGGCCCTTGCAATATGCATATCGCAAAGGCATGCAATAAGTTTTATACTGAATTTTATGCTTTTTATATGAATTTGACCAGTCAGATGTTAACTAAAATGTGCATCGCCATCCAATAGTTGAAAATTATTAAGACATAATTACAATTAATTAACTAAGATTACATTAAGGTTGCTTATTTTGTCGCATGAAAAATGTTTTTCTTTCATTAGATAATAAAAATGTAATTTCTTTAGGTACATGTTAAATATCGCAATAATATCGATATCGCTACGTTCGGCAAGTATATTGCATATCGCATGTTTTTCCAATATCATGCAGCCCTAATATATATATATATATATATATATATATATATATATATATATATATATATATATATATATATATATAATTATAATACGTGCTATTTTCTTTAAAAAAAAATCATTTAACAAGTTACTGCCTCTGCAAAATGTAATTTAATTTAATTTAAATTTAATTTTTGTGGGTTTTTTTTTTTTCCTTTTTTTTTTAATCATGTACACGATATTTAAGAAGAATTGATGTTCCATAATTAATAAGTATCGGACTGAACTGAGGTGAATCGAATTGAATCAGAAAAAAAATCGAATCAAACTAAACTCTTATGAATCGAAATTGAATCGATTGAGGAAATTTGAATCGATACCTAGCCCTACTTGTGCTAAAGTTATAAACAAAGGATGAAGTAATGCAAAACATTCTGTTTGTAATTCATATTGTTGTATTAAAGGACCAAGAATAAATTCTATATTTTTTAATCAGGCCAGTTAATCTGTCATAAGAATTTGATGTTTATTCTGCCACATAATGTCATCGTAATCTGCCTTTAAAAAAAATAAAAATAAAAAGCATGAATGGATAATGGAAAATAATGGATTTCTGGATCAAAGTATTTCAAAAGTGATGAAAAGATGTATGGAAACCTGGCCAGAGAGCATTGAAGAAACTGCAGCGATTTCAGGCAAGTACTGGCTTTGTCTTTCATGTGACAATAATCTCCCATATTCTTTGTTAATTCCGATGCATTGAAAATGTTTTGGATTTGGATGGAGCGCAACATATGCGGTTCTGGAGCAGATTCTACAGCACATTGAAAAGAGTTGCAGGAATTTCTAGCAAGTACCGGTTAGATCCTATTTGTATGTGACAGCAGTCTCATACAAACTCATTCTTCCTTCTTGGCTTACGGTCAAATGTAGCATCGGACATATTTTCCTTGACAACCGTTTTGTTAAATCAAATGCATTTATTTGCAAGTTTTGAGTCAGGCTGTGGTTCTAGCAGGTTAAATGTGTGGGTTGCAGGGCAAATATTGATGAATTGGAAAATGAGTTATTTTACATGCGTATTTTTACCAAAATTGTCCAATTTTGACATTTTTGACAGAACTGCGGTTAAGTTTGGCAGTGGGCAAAGTGGGGTGGAGGGAGGGTGTGGGTCCATGTTTGTGCTCAATATGGGTGCACTAATCCCGTTGATCCCCCCATTTGAGTGTCAGCTGTTTCCTAGCTACCGTCAGATCCGCACAGAATTTAGGATTTATGCTACTGTTCAGCACGTTGAGCTCTACCCCACTCTCATTTTTTTGACGCCACCACGCTCCCCTACACCTGTGCTTCCTCACAATGTCTGTCACAATATTCATTCTCCGTCATCCCCCCCGCCCCACCAAACACCTGAGTGCAGTTGGCAGCGATTTTGATGTGGCAGCGAGACGGCTTGAATGGGTTGAAAAAGGGGCCGACGCCACACGCTGCTTGCTGGGGGAAAAAAAAAAAAAAAAAAAAAGCTGATTTTGTCTTTTCATGTGGCCTCACTTTGAGCGGTGGCTGCTTTTTCATGAAAAGCTCCATTTAACCATAATGAAATCATCCACGTGCATACGTGCACTCCGAATGCGCGTGTCAGACCAGGAGAATGTATTAGTGTACATGTGCCATTATAATTAAATAAATTCTTCTGTTACTGGGTTAGTCCGTCAAGCTGCCTTGCAAACGCAAACAAATGTTTCCCGCACAAGACCTTTTCCATACTTGTCAGTATCACTTGCATTCACATACACATCACAGGCTTCCCGTCGAACCACCGAGGAGCCAAAAATCATTGGAGGCAGAAAGCCGTGACGTTCCAAATTTGGTATTGGCAGATTTATGCGTCATTGTCTAAACATGGGCTTTCCGTGGCCTTGCGACTATTCATTCTCAAAGAATGTTGAAATTGGTTGAATAGCCAGTTTGAAATAGGCGCTGCTGGGCTATATTGATTTAAATATGTACCTGACACTTGAATAATGTCCATCATTCATGCTGTCAAGTAGCTTTTCCGCAGCGCTGTGCGTTTTAATTAGACTGGCTCAATCTTATGACATTCTATTCTTTGCAAGAAAAAGCAACGTTTGAAAGAGTGTCAAATTACCGAGCTAGTTACAGCACATAATATGACATGCTACACTTGCATAAGCATTTACTCTTCTTAATGCAGAGTAATGCCTTGAGATTCAAGTGACTAAACTTTCCAAGATAACAAACCGTCATTTGACCGATTTTTTATTTGTTTTTGCTTTGACTAAAATGTGGCACGAAAATAAACACAACACGTTATAATGCAATAATTTGCGACATAACACAAAACTATTGTGTTGTAACGCAATGACACTTGCAAAACATATTGCAAAATAACACAAATTGTTTGCAAGAGAACAAGAGATATCATTAGCAACCATTAGCAACAGCAAGTTGGCTATCATCATATCAACACCACAATTGTTTTGTTAATTCACTTTTAGTTAATTAAGTATTTAGTTCATACCTTATCGCTTTACATTCAAAGTATGTCCTTGCCTCGGACACCTCAAGATCATTAAAGTCTCTCCAAACCATCCATGCTTGTGCCAGCGCCGCCATACACTTAAATCAATGACCCGGAAGTGGAAATATTTCGTTCCCTCCAAAAATAACAGTGCATTGTTTCGCAAAACATAATAATATTTATGTTATTATTATATGTTAGGGCTGGGTGATATGGTAAAAATGTCATTTCACGATTCTTTAAAAATAAAAATAAAAAATTCACAATCTCGATTTTATCACGTTTTTTGTTTGTTTGTTTTTTTACATATTTTTAGACTAATCTTCACATTTCGGAGAATTTTTGTAAAATTTTAAACATATTTAAAATGTATATAAAGCCCTAAAAGAAAAACAAACAGCCATCTTAAGCCAACTATGCTTTCTGAACAGGTTTCAATTGAAATGGTGCAATTTTTATCAAATAGTGCAATGAATGTAAACATAAATAGTAATGAACAACCTCAGTTACTTCCTTGCTTGTTTTTTCATATGGAGTGCCTTGGTAAATGACTGTGTTGCCGTGGATTGTGTTAGCTGCCCGCGCTGGCCGCAGCCCCAGGCCGGGACCAATGTTGAGTGGACGTGGGGAAGGGGGTGGGGGGAGCGCAAACCGAGCCGGCTGGCCCGGGCGTCGCTCCGCGGTGGGAGCTCCCGCGAGCGTCCGACTCATCCGCGGCCACGCGCGCCCTCGGCCTCTCGTTCGAACGTCATTTGCTTTGTGGAGTCGTGTGGATCTCACGGATGCATCGGGCTCCAGGTGGAGGTGTGGAACCATCACTTCACAAATAAAAAATGTTAAACATTGAATAAAAGACGCCTCATAACTGGAACGCTCGTAAGATACAGCACTCATAAATCAGGCTACCACATCATTTATTAATTGTGTCAGGCAACTGTTTTGTGTGAGCTTTTCGAGTTCTTCCATATGTTCTCAACCTCACACCCGAAGCGCTCTCTCCTTCTCATGTACAGTATGACGTGAAGCCACATGTGGCACGTGCCGGCGGACAGCGTCGCCGCTTCTGTCAGCTCCCGTCACTGTCAAGCTTCTAAACTGACACGCCGCTGATGTTTGGGACAAGGACACAGATCAAAAAAGTATATTACAAGTATGTTGAAAGAGGTGCCGGCGCTACGGTGACAAATCGCTGAATACAAAAAGTCCCCCCCCCCCCCCCCCCCCAAAAAAAAAAGAGCTCCCTGCTGGCCGAGATTGTGTTTTTGCAAATCGGTATCTCAAGCTGTTTGTTTACAGTGAAGGTGTGCACTGGGAAGGTTAATAGGGTAGTTTGATGTTGGACATGGCAAATAAGGTGGTAAAAAAACACTCGAAACAATCAATTCCAGGTCAAAAAAGGCAGCTTTTGAGATGAGAGACGGCAAAAGCACCCCCACTACTCCATCCTGTGGAACTGCGAGGCAAAGGAAGGCCTACAGACCGTGAGCATCGGGTAATGCCACTCCAGAAGGGAATATGCCCTTGGATGGGACAAAAATGCTCCAAACGGTCTGATTAGCACGCCCTGCCAACTGGTGACCACCACACAACACAGCTCTACCGTTATTTTGTCCTCCAAGCAGCACCTGGTCATGCTAACATTGTGGCTTGGTTGTCATGACTACCAAGTACTGCAACTACGTTTCGTTATTCCATTCATATTTGAGCATAGAATATTTGTTTACATGTGGAAATCAAGTCAACAAAGCAAACACACACACGCGCACACAATTAACTGCACCGTCACGATTTCGAATCTAATCAAGTAGAAGTACAACACCTGAATCAAGGCGTCTTTTCTAATAACAAAAATACCCCCCCCCCCCCCCCCCAAAAAAAAAATTAAAATAAAAAATAAAAGTCTGTTGTCGGAAAATGTGAGAGTATTCTCATCAAGGGTTTGTTTACAAGCTTGCACTCACTTGTTATTGTAATAATGAGCACATAGTGCCCCTTTTTGTAAAGTCAATTCAGTGGTTTAGTGGTGAACGTTATCCTTGATAGATTTCCAACTTCTCACAGTAGCGCATCTGAGATGGCTCACTTGTGGGTATATGATGGTGAATTTTATTTGAAATTCATCTTTCTGGTCAAGATGGTAAGAACACAGCAAGGTCATGGAAAATGATAGTGACACAGCAGTAAGTATGAGTATGCCCTACTTGTGCTGTGTGACCATGTATTTGAACTCCACTGTGGAATCTACATTACCATTTATCGTTGTGTGCAGTTTGGAACTCCGAAATATGAAACCAAGGGCCCCCTGTATATCAAAACAGCACATCTATTTACCTTTAACTGTGTTTTTATTTCTTTCTCAAGCTGCTGCATAAAATCTCTTTTGGCGATAACCAGGGCTCTAGACTGACCCTAAAATTCCAGGCAGTGCAAGTAATCTACTCACATGTACGATCAGTATATTTGCCTTTTTCTTTTTAATGTTTTGAAAAAGACAGAACACCAAAGAAGAAGGCAGACCAATGTGTGTGAGTGCTTGGTGGTGAACGACCAGAGATGTGCAGTAATGAGGGAAGCTCCGTCAGTCCGTCACTAATGGATGCCCGTTTTTCTGGCGAATGACACGGACCTTCAAAAAACTGATGCCCAGAAGGGGATTTTCATCCCGAAGCCGGTCAGTAGACGGACCTATCAGTCATCACTGACGGACTCCTGTTCAGCGGACGACTGTATGCAGGAATTAGTTCAGTGCTTAGTTAGTGTATTTTGTATGTAAACTATACGGCATACGTACAACCGAGACATGACATGCAGTTAGTATAATGCTGGGTGCGGGGTGGGGGGGTTGTGCCAGAGTGGTCACTATTTTTTTAACCTCCATCCACTTTCTTAACCGCTTGCTCCTCACAAGGGTCACAGGGCTGCTGGAGCCTATCCCAGCCGGCTTCAGGCGGGGTCATCTTGAACTAGTTGCCAACCAATCGCAGGGCACACAGAGACGAACAACCATCCACACTCACAGGCACACGTAGGGACAATTTGGAGCGCCCAATTAACCTGCCATGCATGTCTTTGGAATGTGGGAGGAGACCGGAGTACCCGGAGAAGACCCACGCAGGCACGGGGAGAACATGCAAACTCCACCCAGGAATGAACTGCAAATTCTGCCTTGATAACCACAACATGCGGGAAACACAAAATTTCCTGATAATCATGTTACTGCCATCTTAAACATTAGCTTGACATTTTTTCGCATTTAAGCTGTATAACTTGTTTATTATGTTTACACTGCATCAAAACTTGCACAATAAAATGTGAATATAAAACATGGTAGTAGGATTTATCAGAGCTGTACTGTGAAAATGAGAGGACGTGTGAATAATTACATACCACTGTGCCCCTAGTAAAATAAACAAATAAATAAAATATGGCACTGCGAGGCGGCACGGTAGTCGAGTGGTTAGCACGTCCGCTTCCCAGGTCTGAGGTCTCCGGTTCGAGTCCAGGCTCGGACCTTCCTGGGTGGAGTTTGCATCTTCTCCCCGTGCCCGCGTGGGTCTTCTCCGGGTACTCCGGTCTCCTCCCACATTCCAAAAAAACATGCATGGCAGGTTAATTGGGCGCTCCGAATTGTCCCTAGGTGTGCTTGTGAGTGTGGATGGTTGTTCGTCTCTGTGTGCCCTGCGATTGGTTGGCAACCAGTCCAGGGTGTCCCCCGCCTACTGCCCAGAGCCAGCTGAGATAGGCGCCAGCAGCCCCCCGCGACCCTTGTGAGGAATAAGCGGTCAAGAAAATGGATGGATGGATGGCACTGCGATTGGATGGCAACCAGTTCAAGGTGTACCCCATCTACTGCCCGAAGCCAGCTGGGATAGGCTCCAGCACCCCCATGACCCTTGTGGGGAACAAGCGGTTAATAAAATGGATGGATGAATGGAAAATAAGGCAATAATATAAGGCCTTATTCAAACTTTCTTTGTTTTGTTTTACCCCCATCTTTATCAAATCTGATTTATTTATTTATTTTATTTTTTATTTTACTTTTTTTTTTGGGGGGGGGGGGGGGGGGGGGGGGGGGTCTCTCATCATAGTAGCTTGTTTATTGTCCTTGCACAAACTGCTCGACATCAATGCTGAGTTTTATGTTGAGACATATAGCTTTAAAACACAAGAAAGTGACATCTCACTATGTCTGTTCCAGGCCAAAGCGGTGCCTTGTTAGTGGGAATAAGACAAGCCGAGCATGAAGGAGCGAGCTGGAAGAGTCTATTTGACACAGTGGAAGTTGTTTTTTCCCGGGCTTGCTTTAAGGTCAGCTTAAAAATGGTGCGGAAGATCAAGATATCAGTTCAATCCCGCAAACGTACAAAGAAAATAGATTGGTACCAGCCGTTGTTTTACTGGCAAAGAGAGATAAATTGGGCCCACAACAATTTCTCCCGCCTATGGCTGCCTCTTTTGCCGTTTTATTCACAAGAATACACTCACTCGCCGGTCCCCACGAGGGGCAGGCTGAATGAAAGCAGAGACTCATGGCTCACATTATGCCGCATTGTTTCTCACCTCCCTTTTTTTTTTTTTTTTTTTTTGCTCAAGTTGTCTTTGTGTTGTCTAAATGTTTACATGGAACAGCTTGAGGGGGTTTTGCAGACAGATGCACGGTCCAAGAACGCTGCCTCGGAAAACAATTCCTCCACTCCTAGGATGAAAGTAATGACACCATTTTCAGAGTGCTTTCAAATGGCTTCCTCGAGTGATGCATTGATGAAGCAGCGCAACATCTTTACTCCCTTGTCGAGATGTTATTAGACAAATCAAATGAGCAGAGACGCTTTGCATCGTGTCTGTCCCCCCCCCCTTCTCCACAATGTTGGAGGTAATTTCCTCTCTCTGTCACTCTCTGGGACTTTTGTTCTTGATAGCGGAAGAGTTGCAGTCTTATTTGGTTTGAGACAGATAGGACTTCCTCAAGGCACGGAGGGAATTGATCTGCGACCTGAAACCCCACACTGGCACCCGCCACCACGGTGTTGTGCTTCCGCCTCCTCGCTCATCAGTGAACAGCACACACACATAAACAAAAAGCTCTCTTGACGATGTGATTACAATGAACTTCCTCACTTAACAATGCGTTACAGTGGTGTCTTGAGATACAAGTTTGATTTGTTCCCTAATCAAGCTTGTAACTCCAAACACTTGCATTAAATCATTTTTCCTCCTTGAAATGAATGGAAATGCCATGAATCAGTTCCAGCCTCCCTGCCACAAAAAGAACCTAAATTTATTCTGTGTATTTTTTTAAGGGAAACCAGCACTCTATAATATTGTACTTTATATGAATATTGAATAATAAGATTTAGACTGTTTATGCATCATGGTTTAATACTTAAATTGAATTAATTGTGTTGATCATTTTGGCGTGCCCACCTTGGCCACCAGGAGGCAGCATAATGCAGTCATCACTACTCTGAGTGACTCAGTAAGCTGTAATCATACTAGTCGTTTTTCACAGAGGATAAATAATATAGTGAGTCAGTGATTAGTGTTAAATTGTCTATTGACTTGTGATTCGTTAGCCTGTCAATAGCATGTTCAATTACAGGGACAGTGTGTAATATTTAGCGCCATCTAGTGGTGAACTAAAATTTAGTTACATTTTTAAAAACCTATAGATATAACCTATAGATTTCAACAATATGCAAAAAATTAAAATGTTCTTTCACATCTACATACATTTATATATATATATATATATATATATATATATATATATATATTTGATACTTTTGATGGTTGTAGCTAGTGTAGGACCCAAAGGGCCAATTGCTACTTACCATTGACAGCCTGCAGGTGGTGGTTGTTGAGTCCCGTGATTCGGACTCCTGTCGCTTGTCACTTTCTGCTTTGCTCTCACAAGCTTTTACTAGCTTTTCTTATTAGCTTCTCCCGCTAACCGCTTTTGTTAGCCACTCCAGCTTGTACCTCCGACTAACTACCGCTCGGAGCTCTTGTTAGATGCTCCAGCTAAATCTGGTGTCACTCACCGGCCTTTACACCGGCTGCCAAGTCGCCGTCGCTCACCGAGATGCTCGTTCACTCACGCAAAATAAGACTTGGTGGTAGGCTTGCGAAGTATGGTCTCTCTGAGCTACCGTAGTGTACGTGCATCGAAATCCATGTGCTTCAGCTGTGTTGAATTATTGTTAGGTGTTCTTAATTGACGTAATCTACTGCTGAGTGTGGGCGGAGGTACACACCCGTGTTCATTCAAATAAATGGCTGTGCGCTCATTCACAAAGTAAGTTGCATGCAGGCCGGACGCAAACTGCTGTCCCGTGTTTTCCTCCGTCTACCGGCATTTCCAAGTCCTGTGGCATGCCCGCGCCAACAAACTGCATTCTATGATATTGAAACATATAGTGATCACTTATTACACACTGTCACTTTAAGGTGGAGTTTTTTTTTAGTTTGAAATACACAAGGTGCAATTTTACCATTCTTTGTTTTATGTTTAGTTAGACAACTTCACCTTGAAGTGGCATTAAACAGCGTGAAGCGTCTAAAGAATTGTTCACTCACTGCCAAACTGCTTCATATCGTCAAGTGAATTCAGTACTCGTATCTCGACTTCGCGTTTGTAAATCACAGCATAGAATTAGCCGAATGGCAGCTCAAAACCTTGTAAGATGGATCACTAAGGCACCACTAGTTAAAAAAATGGGTATTTTTCCAACAAGGATGTCATATGTGGATGATGATTTGTAGATTCTATTGTTTTTCTTAGGTTAGCTTTGAGCTATGATGGTTTTCTCTGTGCAAATTGACAAGAAAATAATAAGACAGCACAAGGAACTCCTCCACGGTGAGCAACAAATTCAGCCGGCATCCCTAATGTGGCAGAATGACAGACACTCGGTGTGAGACGCTACTATTTGCTCCCCGCCATTATCATAACCCGTTGGCCAATTGTTCGGCAAAGGGCGAATGCCAAAACCCTACGGTTCATCTTAATTTGATTACATTGCCATTATGAACTATGTACACAGTTTTGTTGCTTGGCTAAGCCAATTAAAGGCCTCCTAAAGCTAAGAAGTGTTGACAGCGCAGCAGCCGTATTGTTCTTCCACAATTAGGGAGATTGCAATCATTTGTCACCCTTAAACAGGTTGGAAGTGCCGGTTCCTTTTCAGTTGCAATTCAGCCGACTAATACCCCCACACCCCCCTTTTTTTTTCTTTTTTTCTTTTTTTTTAATGATTTTGCTGCAATACGTTCCGTCTTGGTGAATAAAGTATCCCGTGGCAACATGAATAAACATGTGGAGACGGCCTTTTGACAGCGGGGGGAGGAGAGCCGGAAAGAGATAGAAAGCAAGCAAGCAGGCAGGCAGAAAGGGGAGGCGAGCGTGGAAGACACACAAGGTAGCGGAGCTGATTTGGAAGTCAAGCTGCCACAGCGTTTCACCTGAGGCGCAGCAAGCCACTTGCTGCTCTTTGCAGCCATGTGGAAGGGAGAAAACAAGCATTTAAGCCAAACTTTTACCTGCTCGCTGTTCCCCGAGCAGTAAACATATACAATTAACTGCATTCTGCCACAACGGCAGGAAGAGTAAACACTGCATGACAGCCATATTCAAGAAACCCCTGCCCCCTTAATAAGTTTCCGATGCCTGGTTCAAGTCACACAAGTCAGATTGTTTGCTCCCACGAGACACAATTTGGAAACAAGTCTCAGCAGCGCAAAAAGAAATACAGTATAAAACATGGAGCTGGATATTCTCCGAGTGGAATTAGTTCATCAGGGTCAATTAGGCTCTTCCAAGTATTGTATTTGTATTTCTCCACAATTAGACAGAACATGTAAATAATATCTGATGCACTCTCCTTATGTAGTGTCAAAAAGTAGTTGAGCATGTTACCTGCATTAATTAATGTGACACTGCCCCTGAGGTTACATCTGCGCTTCCGTTGTCTTTCCAGTGGAGGAGGTACAAACTGGTGTGCATGTTCCGATCACAAGTTTATTTAGATAGGCTACCGTAGCTTATTCCCGTGTCACTTGAATATGTGTAGGGACGCATCATATGGCCTCATTCTGAGAGCAGACATTCATTTATTAGGTAGGGAATATAAACAAAGTGCAACTCCAAAGCAAGTTTGGTCAGACTCAAACACTACCAGTTCCATTAGGCCTCTTTCAAATGTGGATACATTTGCCACAGTATCCAGTATAAGCCATGAATGAGCTATACAGGTTAATGTTATTGTCTGACATCATCATCGATCTGTCACATTTACCCAAACAACACATCAATACTACAGCAAAATGAATTAGCTATGGTACATCATACAGAAGTTAATTACAATCAATATATGAATATACCAGATATATTATACAATATAACAGCATTGGGACTTTTAACTTGGCGTATTCATCTACCTCACAGCTGTTTTGAGCAGATAATTTTACCTGCATTGCTGTGAAATGTTAAAAACTTAGCATCACAAAAATGGACATATTTCCAGAAATAAATTTTTCGTGAAAATATGAAAGGTCACCAGATAATGACAAGGGATTCCCCAGATGACTTGCGAAAAGAGGCGGTGCTACACCCCGGACTGGTCGCCAGTCAATCGCAGGGCATTGACAAACAACCATTATCACTCATATCCATACACTTGGGGAATTTTGAGACTTCAGTTGTTTGTAAAACATATCTTACTAATACTGTGGATTTTCAAGTAACATGTGACTGATATGACTGTGTTTATATTTTTTTAATACATGAACATGAAACACTTCGCATGACACCCAAAAAGTTACATAAATTGTAAGTAAAAACTGGTTGTGAACAACAGAAAAGAACAAAATATTACAAAATATTAAGACAGAAAAAAAAATTACTAATATGCGAATTTGCAGCAGCCAAACTGTGAATATTTATTGACTGTAGTTCTAAGTGGTAACGTCACCATTCACCACTAGATGGCATACATGGCTTAGTAAACCGGGTCCTATACAGCTCCATAGTAGGGATGTAACGATAATGGCAATATCGTGATATCGTGATATTAAAACTTCCACAATAACGTCGTCGTCATGTTCACAATATTGAAAAGGAACACATCTATTAAAAAAGTCAGATTGATTTCCATTTGTGCAGTTCTAGCACCCTCTAGTGGCTAGTTTATTAGTGCAATTTAATTTTCATTTGGGATGTTTTGGCCTTCTATGTTTAAAATCTATGGTAATTGTCAGATGAAGGGGAACCTAATTTGCTTGTGAAGCGATCCATGTTTGCTAGCATTACCAAGTAAGTGCCTCAATATTGTTATTAGAGATTTAGGTGGTTTATATGCTTTGCTCTTATGTGCAAAAGCACAATATTTATACAATATTTTTACAATATTGTGATCTTATTTAAATATCGCAACCCCCCCCCAACACACACACACCATATCGTGATAATTATCGTATCGTGACCTTCATATCGTGATAATATCGTATTGTGATGTTTGGATATCGTTACATCCCTACTCCATAGTACAACATGAGTTGGCCAAAAAAAAAAAAAAAAAAAGTGAATTTGGAATAGTATGCAAGACAAACATACGAGCACAATAATATTAAATTAGTACCTTAGTAATATTAAAATTTTGGATGACTTAAGTGGTTTGGAAAATGGAAAGTGATTTTTGTCGGAGGGAAAAACACACACACACAAAATGAGTTATTGCACTTAATGTTGGTCTACTGTTCAGCACTTTTGTACTGTCCTTGAATGATGACTTAGCACAAAAAAAAAATGAATAAAAATAAACATCACAATATGTGGCTATTTTGTGGATTGCTTCAAACCATTTGTTACTGGCTTAGAATCGTGGATATTTTATACATGCACTGAGAAATGTATAATGAAACATGACAGCACATATGCATGTATTTTGTCCATATCTAAAATAGCATTTTTGTCATACATCTGGTTAGGAAGTGTGAAGACCAATGTTGACCTCAAGCAGCACTGATGAAAAATTGTGTCCTGCTCCAGCCATTCTTGACTTATAAGTTGCCACGTTTAGATCTATACATTCTCAGTACAGTCACAACTGTATATGGCATAAATCCTATTTCGATGACATCAGTCTCACATTGACAGTCAAGCCGATCTATATGTTGGGCAGCTATTCAATTCGTGACTGATTTTTATCCACATTTGCAACAGGCCTGATTGTGATCTGAGCCTACCAGATTTCCTAATGCTGCTATGACCCATATCTAAAATCGGAATGTTGCTACTTAGTGCCGTGTAAAATCCACAAGGCCAACATGAGCATTCAGCATGCTTTGCCTTGATATGATGCTACTCTAAATCAAACAGATTTACAAAAAATAAAAAAACATTAAAAATCACTCACCCACACCTATAATGTGCAGCGTGTGGCATCACCGTTCCCAAGTTACAGCAGCACACACCCGCTTGTAAGTCACATGAGAGTTGTAACAAAAGTACTTAAAGCTGAAAAAACAAACCAATAATTTCATCACCTTCAGGATTTTGGTATCATGTCTGCAATCAGATGCCGGGGGCCACTGTGCCATGGATGGATGGTCTATTTGTGGCATGCAAGCGCTTTCTATTACTTGGGATTGAGTTGGTGCTCGTGTGGGTGGGTTTGTCATCAGTCTTTTTGGAACGAGGGGATGCCTTCGATTCTATTAAAACTGTATTATATTTCTCTTGATGGAGCAGGATCATTTTGTACCCATTGATTTTTTGTATTTTTTTTTTTAAATCTGTCCGCGGGTGTGTTTGCGAGCCCGTCGGTGTGCGTCGTCATGTACAAGAATTATGATCCGCTGCCTGCATTAGAGGCGGGCAGTTTTAATCACACACGGATTGTGAGTGTTTTAAACAAATGCTTTTTTGTGTGTAAGCATGGCGGATTATCAGAAGATTTACAGATTTGGAAATGGCTGACAGCTGTCAGGCTGCATAATAATGCACGTCCAGAAAATTATGGCAGCAGCCGGTTGGCAGAATGTCAATGCGGCTATCTAGATTAAAGCTCAATAGACAGGAACATAAGCGCCGCCGAACATGCGCGCATCAACTCGGCAGTTGGCAAAAGGGATAGTTTTGACTCCGAGGAGGTTCGAGGGGATATACACGCGTTGCTGAGATGTAGAGAAAGACAAAGCATCATACAATTCTATGATCTGAATCTGGTAATAAAACCTGAGACTCACAAGATAGTATTACATTGTTGTTCACCACTGACTCTGATGACCATGATACTAACTACACTAATGGTTTCAAATCCACATTAACACTACTGATGTGTCATAACCACTTACACTTTATTTTAACAAGCCACGAGAACTAACAGAGTAACATACTTGACATATTCTCGGCCTTGATGTTGACTTATCAGCTGAGCATTATATACAAGCTGGCTAAAAATGAGAGATAATCTATAGAGTGATGCCTTTTAACATACGGGTGAGCCGACTTGTGATGTTTTCACGATATGAGCCGTCGTTTGGCTGATTTTTTTTCCCCCTTTGATTTGTGAGCAAAAATTCAATATACAAGCACTGTATGGTGGCAGTGAGCTCAACTCAGATATTGAAGTTTTTTTTTTTTTTTTTTAAAGATTCTTCAGTCCCAGTTGATGTTTGCTACAAAGCTAACAAAAAAAGAGAGAATTTCAATTCTAACTCATAATGCAAATTTTATATAGACTGGCTAAGGAAAAGGCAATAATATAAGCCTATGACCAAGCTTAGGGTTACAGCATACAACAATAGTCATTCAAGAGTATAAATTATTTATGCCCTGTGAAAAACGCTCAATATATCTTACGTCACTTACATTAATTGTGAAAGTCATCTTTGTTTGTGTCTTCATTAGTGCTTTATACTGCCCCCTGGTGGCCAACTCCAACACACACCAGGTGTCACAATGGATTCATCATAAGAAAAAAAAAAACTGTTTAATTCTTTACATTATATTTAATTACGTGAAGACTATTATATTTGATAAAGTACCGTGTAGTATTGAGTGCTACTTTCCTTTTAAAAAAAATACATGAAAAATGTTTTGTGTGTTTTGGGGAATGCTATAACCTATTAATTGTACTTCACTTTATTTCAATGGGGAAGGATGATTTGAAATACACGACTTTTGAGTTATGAGCATGGTCACAAAACAAAATAAACGTGCAACTCAAGGTCCAAACAAAAGTGACTCATGAAAAAATGCAGCAAAACCACAAGAATAGAACAAGACTGTGTGGAACTGATAAATCACGTAGCTACATAGCGGCCCATGGATATAAACAAATTGTTGAATCCAGTGAAATGTTCCGTGTAGTACAAGCAAGACACCAATTAAACATAACACATTATGCAATCAAATTGCAAAGGCAACTCATTTAGGATGTGTGTTAAGACTCCACACTTGAATTCAGACATTGTTTAATTGCGTCACTTCTGCTGTTTTGGTTAGCAACAGAGTTCAAATGGGCTCAGTAGTTACCACTTGACTGCCTAATAGTGTCTATGGACTGAGATAGTCACAGCCCTTTGTTGTAATGGGAAAAGAGAGGCGTTTATTTATCTTAAGTGGATAAGGCATCCGCCTGCTAACTAGGGCATGGTGTCCATCAAAGGGACAGACAAAATTGTCAGAAATACCATATTTCTTTTCTATTCTTTTTTTTGTAAGCTTATTTTGAAGGAAGACTATTTGAACAAGAGTTCCTATTTACAGTTCAGATGTTGTGGTGTACTGAGAGTGTCCTCTTGCATTGTGGGTCCCAGATACACAAAAGTACAGACAAATGAAGTTTTGCGGTAGAAGATACACTTGCTTTATGTCGTACTTACTGTTTTTTTGTTTTGTTAATTTTTTAATGAGAAATGGTTTTAAACCAATATTTACTGTAATTATAACTTGATGCTAAAGGGACCAATATATTGATTAGGTTATACCATCTGAGTAGGTATCTCTGAAAAACATTGTCTTTAACAGCTGCTGATTTGGTTAGCAACAGTGTTCCAATGGGAGTTAACTCCTTGCTGTCCTTGTGTGAATAATAATGCTAATAAACTATCACAGCCTATTTCTCCAATGGGAAAGGGGATATGATGACACCTTAAGTGGAAGACGCAGCAGCAATTATTTGGGGTATGACATCTATTGGGACAATAACTCATTTTGGATGATTTATTTATTTATTTTTTCAGTATGAATGAACCTTCAATAAGATTTCACAATTTTCACTTCAGGTATTGTGACGTACCTGAGAGGGTTATCTTCCAAAACAGGAGGTACAAAGCATATGATGATATCCACAAATAATGATTCGAGGAGGAAGGCCAGTGCAGTTTCCACTCTACATCATTGCTTTACATTTATGGCTTAGAAGGTTTTTTTCTTGTTGTTTTTTTCCTCACAAATATTTACTGAAATTATCACTTTAAGACTACGTTATCGTGTCAGCTCCAAAGGACCTCCATAAAAACAGAACTCCATCGTGAATTGAGAACTCTGATCGATTATCGAGTAATCAAGTTAATCTCCATTTCCCAACATCAGTCACGCTACCCACCTGCCCGCACATCTATTAGCTGGCACACAGACAAGAGAGCAGGGACTAAATGAGTCTTCCAATGGCCTGCTGCGAGGCGCTTAAGGCAAGACAAACGTGGTGGACTCTGTCGGGTGTCCTCGTCGACGCAGGCAGCAGTGTCAAACCTAGTAGGAAGCTGCTCGAAAAGAAGCACATGCCACCTCAGGCTCCTCAGGGGAGGGCGGCGGCACCCCATGTGCCTAATTTTTGACATCCTCTGCTCCCCAGGAAGGATGCAGAGCTGACTTTATGCGCCGGCATTTTGCATTTGCAAACATGTATTCCCCGTGAGGAAGAGATCTGCGCCCCACTTAAGCAGACAAGATCTCTGTGACTGTGAAACAGAATAGCAAGCGTTTCTTCACTGAAGTCGTGACTGTGTGAGCAGAGAGGGAATCGTTCTACGAGGAAGGACCAGACAGAAAGGTGAATGGCAAGGAGACATGCAAGCAAACTGAAAGGATGCGAAAGAGGTCTGTTTTATGGGGAAGAAGGTAAAACCCTGTGAAGTAGCCCAGAGGCACTCAACAGTTCCTCACTGACTCACTGGCGTGTTACCTTTAAAAAAAAAAAAAAAAAAAAAAAAGAGAGGAAAGGATGGTAATAACGGCGAGAGGAACTGTGCCCTGAATATTAAGAGACGCCTGAGACTCCTTTCAGATAAGGTTGGGAGCACTTTGGAGCAATGCAACCTGCTCAAAGACAAACAAGCAAAGGGATTATGCTGCTTTTAGCACTTTGCCGCACCGAGGATGGCGACGGGAAGATGAGGGGAAGGCACAGACAAGCCACGTCCTGTATGAATTAACTAATAACATGTCTTCTGGCTATGGAATAAATTCAATGCATGTCTGTCTTGTAGGTCAGGGAGAATTCCTCTATTAAAATCATTCCACCGAACATGAATGTAGTGGACTGTGGAAAAGCTATAGACAAACACAAGTGGTTCCATAACGCGAATTTAAAAACAATATTCTACGTTGATGTCAATTATATTTGGAAGACTTAACCATAGGTAAACACACATACCAACAATGGGGCCAAATTAAAGTAAGAAAAGGCCTGTCAGATGTCGTTGAACGATTATCCCGAATGATTATTCGAGATGTTAAGAGCGATTTTTTCCAACCCGATCTGCTCAGAAAACAATCAGGATGAGCAGTCGTAAATGTTACCTGTTCAAGCAAACCCTTGTGCAGTCAAAAATGAGTGTGGTCGAGTCACGGATTCACGGACGTCGCGATGGCGACGTGAGACAGAATGCAGAAATCAGAAAATGACTTGAATCTTATTACACTGTTGCCAGACACAAATAAAGGAGGAGCTGGTTATGTTGTGTGTTTGTTTACGTGTTGATCAAGTCGTTCACCACAATAAAAATGACAAGAGACGAGTTTGCAACCATAAGAGGGTTATAAGATGTGCTAACAGTTAGCTTAGCTTCTTCTGTTTTTTTCTTCTACCCACAACACTTTTCTTCTTTGCATTTCTGGCAGCCTGGTTGCCTTATGTGGCATCATGTTGCCCCATAGAGGTCAGCCTTGGTCCTACATCAAACATCTCATGTTGAATAAACAGATTTGCAATTTTCATTTGAGATATCAGACTGAGCCCGACAGTGAATAGGTAAATTGTGCAAAAGATTGTGCGAAAGATGGACACAGTGGGGTTTTAAAACTGATTTTAAACTGCCCTGAAAGCCGACATTTATTATTTCATTAGTTTTTTTTTTTACATTCCTATCTGTTGTTCTTAACTTTAATAACAAATGAGGAAGGGTAATAAAGCTCCCATATCGGATTTTGAGTTGTAAACTTTAAATCTAATACAACTAAAGTAGCACACATATTGGGGTTAGCCAGTCGGCGGCTAGCTAGGCAGCGTTAAGAAGCTAACATGGCAGTCTACCTGTTGTGATGTAAAACATCACAAACGGACTCAAAGGCAATGGTAATAATGTCTGACTAGCAGGACACATTGAAACCCGCAAAAGATGGAAAAGGCACTTGAGTGCTTCATGTATATATTCTTCGCTTCTCACGTACTGTACAGTTCTCAAAAAAAGTGTTACCCTCAAGCCCCAAATAGCCAAACATGCACACTTCAGTTCATCCTTTGGTGGCATCAGAAATAATGTCTCACGTGAAAAACATTTGGAAGAAAGAAAATCGAACAAGAAATTTGGGTGTGATTCCAAATAGGACAAGCTTTAAATATTGAGGTTCCACTGTACATCCAACATGCATAGGCCCACAGCTTCAACAAACTTACCTTCAATTCTTGCAACAGCCAGAAGTAATGTACATTTTATTGTATTTAACCTTTATTTTACCACTCATTGGGCATTTTATCATGACACGAAGGCCAGAAATTACCCGACTGGCCATCCATTTGATATCTCATTACCTCTCAGTGCTCATAAACCATAAGCTTACTGTGTATTATAGCAGTTCATATTCCACATTCACATATTCTGCCCATGTGTGATGTACTCATTCATTCTGCAATGCATGTGTTAAAGAATGGTCATCAGGCAAAACGTAATACAGTTCTCAAATAATAACCCTGCTCATAGTTGTATTCTCGCAATATTACGGCCGCTTCTGTGAAGCCATTAAGGTGGCCTCTGGGCAGAAAGCGAGGCTCCATCTACAATCAGAGTGACAGTTTATTGAGCTTTCTCGCTGAGAAACGGGTTTCTGGTCTTTATAGATCTCAATTGAGCAAAAATACATTATGTTAAGCAATCAAGAAATCTAATATTGAAATAGTGAAACAGGGGTTGTGGATATTTTTTTAAGGGAGAAAAAAATCATTTTACTATATATATATATATATATATATATATATGTGGGGGGGGGGGGGGGTGCGTGTGTGGGGGTATGATGGCACTTAATATTATGGTTATGTGTCATGTCATTCTATCACACATTTTGTCTAATTTCAATAGTGACGTGACACTGGGAGGGGTGAAATATAGCGGCAACTCAGAGTGATACAGTGCACTCCGCCATCACAACATTAAAAGGCACATTTTAATAGCTCTATGGTACTTGTAAAGGGATGATTTGCACTGTCACATCTCATTAAATTGGTCTGCTCAGCTGTACCTAATGTTGTGGCAGTGAGTGTAGCGAGTCACCCCAAGCGCAAAAAGCATTCCAAACTTCATTACATCCCACAAAACACTTTTATAAAAATAAAGTAAAAAATAAAATAAAATAAAAATCAATCAATAGTTGCACATCTTACCTTGAGCCCGGGTGCAGAAGCACATCGCCGAGAGCAGAATCCAACAGGAGACCCACACCTTCCTGACCCGTCCAGACGCTGCCATGGTCCGGAGCTGCTGCTGGTGCTGCTGCTGCGGCACCTCAACCACCGCCGCCACAGTCGAGACCCCGGAGCGCTTCTTTCCGCGTCCCCAGACAGGAAACATGTTGCTCTTGGGGCGGCCGCACGTACGCAACACACTCTCCCGGTGAGAGAGACAAGCGTCCTGGCTAGTGCTTCTGCTTCTGTCGCCTGGCGCTGCTGTGCTGCCGCCGCGGCTGCTCTTGTGCGTCAGACTGGTGATGAGGGAGAGAGACCCGGCTGGCGCGCACCCGCACCCGCACACACACATACGCGTGCACGCACGCAAGGTATGGTTCAGAGTAGACGAGAGCCAGGCAGCGTGAGCTCCAAATTTTGAATCGTGCTCTTGAACGTCACTTTGAACGCACTACTATACTGGCCACTTTAGTATAATTACAGGCTTTTTAAAGGGATGATTACCGACCACTGAGCTGGAAGAGAAATCATCCAGTTTCACTAATTGGTCGAGAAATGAGTATTTATTGACTATAAATAATTTATCTGTTCATCTATCTATCTATGCCAACGACGTATAGTGACAATGTTCGTCCACTAGATGGCAGAAGTTACATTAACATGTGTATTACTTTTTCAATTTTATATTTTACATTTGATATTTTTCAAATGTATAATACGTGACTTGACTCAATAAAGGTTGGGAATCACTGCTTTAAAGCAGTGATAGAGATCATCAGTGGTGCTGAAGGAAATGATCCAACTTTGCTTCATTTGTCCATAAAATTAAATATATTAATCAAAAATACAGTATATGCTTGTTCATCTATCTATACCAGCGATATATAGTATAGATATCAAAAATGCTTTTTTTTTTTATGACAGAATGTGCAATAAACATGAGTATCCACCTGTTGCCATTCATACAACAGAATCAGTCACGGTATGCAAATATGTCAGCTTTGTCACAATGAGTATGTCAATTTGAGACCAGATATTCATTATTTCTCTCATCATATTTTCTGCGACGTATGTTCATGGAGTGCTATTAGAATGTTCTAATGTAAAACATGTGCATTGGCTGAATGTTGGGAAAGACATTTAAAGGAGTAACCATCAAATGAACTACTCCTTAGTCATTTAATTGTGCTTTTAAGTGTTGGTGTCCAACTTTAGGTGAAGATAAACGACTTCCCTTAAATTTCACCGTGCTAAGAATGCATCATCATGCACTTATGTGCACTAAAAGTGCATTTTATTATGGTTTGATAGCTGCAGAAGCTCTGTACGCTACTGCCACCATGCGGCAGACACAGGTATTAATTACCCTTCTTCCTGTTTGGATTGCTGTGATGACGTTTTAGCCTGGATTTGAATTTAAAAAAAAAAAATAAAAAATAAAAACTCAATGAACAAGTAAGTCCTCACAAACATTTTAAATGCCTTCAAGGATTAAGCAATGATTGTGTGCGGTTGTGAAAGCTCTGCTGTATTTGCAGAGATGATCCTGGAGTAATGCCCATAACTGCCAATGATTATTAAACAAGCAGGAAATAGCCTAATTCAGAGGAGCCTGTCAGAATACACGACGAGGATGAAAAAAGTAAAGTTTGTATTTGAAAGTTAAATGATTTAGAACAAGGCAAGCCGAGTGGTCTAGTGGTTTTTGGTTTTAGTGTTGTCTTAGTGTTTGAATGATTGTCTGTCTAAAGGCCAATATGCGCGACCAGTCCATCTCTCATTCAAAATTAGCTCGGATAACACACAAGCACTATAGAAAATGGATGGATGGATGGATGGATGGATGGATGGATGGATGGATGGATGGATGGATGGATGGATGGATGGATGGATGAACAAGGCATTCTAAAGTGCCTCAAGCATTTACTAAACAATCAAAACAAACACAAGACATCCACTATATTAGTTACACAATCAGGCTATTTCTATTACTTGGCATTTTGCTCTCCTAAATTCCTCTCTAGCCATAAGAAGTCCAGAAATAAGTCCCATACTCCGGGTATTTGTGTTCTTAATTTACATTTTCCTGACTCTGCCATTATAATTCGCAGAGCATTGCTGGCAGGTGGATAACAGCAAACAGTGACTAGAGGATAACAAACAAAAACAAACAGTGTCTGATTTCTGAACATTTTATAATGAGTATTTAAGTATTCCAATATTGGTTACTATGTGAAAACATTGTGAGCTCACGCAGACTATAAATGACTCACAAACTGAAACTAACCACTGCCGTCAGTCTTTTAACAAGATGCCTGCAAGTTAAGCATTTAAATATTATAAATAGAAGTATTATCAGTTAACCACCTTTTCGCTGCTAAGAAACAAACAAAAATTATATGACTTAATGCCTCAACATTTTTTAATCAGTAAAGCATTCAAAAGTAAGTAAGTAGTAAAGTCAGTTAGCTGGCAACTAAAGGCTAACAGACAAACATTTTCTGTCTGTCTCTAATTAAATCAACTCAGAATATTTTAAAATCTTTTAGCTGGCAACTAGCGAGACGGCTAACAGTCAATCAAAACTAATCTTTAACTAACGAGTCCTCAGATTTTCTCATCAATTAAACCTTCAATTTTTGGCATAGTAGATTATCAGCTAAGACAAGCAAATTGGATCTGTCCATCTCTACAATGACTCAGGGAGTTGTATAACTAGTTATTTGCAACAATTCGCAACTGTACACTTTGTATTGTCACTTGGCCATCCACTAGCAGCTAAACTGCACCAAGTGACAACAGCAGCTTTTAAAAATTAGCTTGAACCTTTTACAATCAGTTAAGAATTCAAATATTGGAAACTGTATAGAAGAGAATTGTCAGTTAAACGCCAACTAGCACTTAACAGACAAATGAACAACTGTTGGTTGCTAACTAACTGTAATATGTCTGAATGAGTTAAAGAAATATTGGCACAGTAGTTTTGTCAGTATTAACATCAGTATTAGCAACCGTAATATATTAGTATTGTCAGCTAGCCACCGATTAGCTTACAAACAAACGGAGTATTTTCCATGTCTTACTGAAAAGTCTGAAAGTTTCCTAATCATTTAGGCATACAATGTTAGCATACTCAGTAAGCCATCAACTTGCAACTAAACAGCTTACAGACAAACAACTTATGTCTCTGTCCACCAACTCAGCTCAACTCAACTTTGTTTATAGAGCAAGCAAACAAACAAAAAAAGTCTATCCATCACTTATTAATTAATAAGTCTGAATTTTTGCGATCAGTTAAGCATTCAAATATTGGCAACTGTATGCAAGTACTGTAACACCTATACAGTACATTAAGATCTTTTCAGATTAAATTTGAAATAAGAAACGTTAAAAGAGAGTTAAAAATGGACTGATATAATCTGGGTCTGTAGGGAAAGGTTACAAATCTGCCTGTTGAAGACACTTGCCGTCCGCGAAAAACACACGAGGAAATATGGGTTGTAATATCTGCTTTTGGCCTCTTTGAACTCACTGAAAAATACATTGAGGGCAGTAAATATGCGCTTCAAAGCAACATGATTCCAGGCACAAACACACACACGCACAAAAATCCATTATGTTTAGTTATTAAGGAACATCAGGGCCAGACAGCATGCTAAGATCAGCTGCTGTTCAAAGTGTAAACAGGTGGTAGCTCCACTGGTGGGATGTCACTTCTCGCTGTCCTTCGCTCTTCTTTGAAGTTCTTTATTGTCTCATTGCTTCCGGTGGATGGTGTCATCCAAATGTTCCATCCCCTTCGCCGCCCAGGGGACCAGCCACCCCCCTCCCGATAATGATGTGCTGATTATGAGACTCTTGGGCCGGCAGATTGCTCTCCAGCCTCGTCGGCGTGCTGTGGAAAATTGCCGCCGTCTTGGAGGCTTTGCCGCCGCCACCCCCCGCTGTGAATATCAGGCAGGTTGACATTAGCAAGCTGCTGGGGGACGGCGCTATGGCGGCAGTCAGGGCAGGTGTTCTGTCTCTATGAGTGTTGTACTGCAGTGGAAAACAGAGGTTGGCTGATGCTACAAGTCATGCATTGGGGACTTAAAAAAACAAAAACAAACGTGTGCCGGTGGTGTCACGACAAGCTGAACATATCAGGTGGTATTAATATGTTCTGTGAATGTGAACACCTGCTGCTATACTAGGGAAAGAAAATTATCCTCTTAAAGAGGTGAATGTTCGTTATTGGGCAGTATGTCCAAATATGGTCAGATTTTTTATTAGGGCCCGAGCAGCGACCGCTGCAAGGTCCCCATTGTTCCTGAAGAAATTCTTCTTCTTCTTCTTTTTCTTTGTTATTATTCTTTCCGCAAACAATCACATTTTTGAGACACTAAACATGAACGAAAACTCACCAAACATTACATGCAGATCGGGCCTGGCGAAAAATTTGATATTTTAAAGTCGCCATACATGATAACAGAAAAATGGCTCCTTAGCACCCCCTACATAGGTTAAACGGATCCCAGGTCCGCTACGATTGTCCTACGGCTATGAAAATTGTGTGGGACATGTAGCACATCCAGATGAACAAAAACCTCTTTGATAGGTGTACCCTAAAGTAGACAGGAAGTGAGATATGAATATTTGAATGTCCAATTTTGGCCCATTTTTGCACATTTACAGGGGACATACTTTTGCCCCCTTCTCCTACACAGTTAACCCGATTGACATCAAACTTGGGCTGTACCATCTCAACACCTGGGACAACATCATTGTGAAAAAAATCTCAAGTTTTTGACATACTATATGACGGGGGCGAGCCATCAAATTTAGAGTTTCAAAATTCTTACTTAATGAAGCATTGCCGATTGTACGTTTAATCTAGAGGTACGAAGATTGGTACACATATGTAACAGACTATGATCTACAAAAAAAAGTCTCTTGGTGCCATGTGCTAAACCCAACAGGAAGTCCCCCAGGGAGCTAAAAAAATAAATAAATAAAAATTCCTCTTTAACAAAGCATTCCTGGTTGTACATTTCACCGAGCGCTATGATAATTTGGAGGCAGACATTAGAGCCCACGATGTACAAAAAAAGTCTCTTGGAACCAAATGCTAAACCTAACAGGAAGTCCGCCATTTTGATTTCCGTAGGGATTTGTAGCCATTTTTTGTGGTCTTTTTTTTTTTTTTTTTTTTTAGGGGTCATATTTTAGCGAACTCCTCCTACAAAATTATCCGACCGTCTTCAAACTTGATGTGTTTCATCTTAAGATGTTTAAGATGCAAAGTTATCGAAAGTTTTTTATTTTGTCGCACGGCGTTGCCATAGCCATGCATTGTTTGCCAAGTAAAATGTTGCTTTTTTGGGGGGGTCTAAACATGTGCGAAAACTCATGAAACTTTGCATACACATCAGACTTGTCATGAAAATGAATATTTTAGAGATTTCTTGTGCAATTTGCAATAAATGGCTCAATGGCGCCCTCTAGACATTTTTATGAAGCTTTTTGCGATTGTATGATTCAGCTAGATTTGTAAAAATTTGGATACCTATCAGCCTAAGATTAACCAAAAAGTATTTTATAGCCATGTGCCAAGCCATTTTGATTTTATTTTCCATGAAACGTTGCAAACACAAAGCATGGCAAAAACATTTTCAATTTAGACAGTTTCCTATTTCACAGTACCCCAACATGCCAGAACCCCGACGTGCAAGTACCCCAACGTGGCCCGGGTTGCAAGGGCTCTTTTGAGCTGCTCGCAGCTCTAGTTATTTTTTATTTTTTTTGGTCTGTCTTCACTTTGTTATTTCCACACAGTAATACATTTGTCAGTGTTGAAAATAGCTTGCGGACAACTCTTGAATGCTTTGGGATCCTTGTTTTGGCTAATAGCCACAACTGACACAATAATTAGCAACAGTGATTTAACAAGGTATTAAACAGATACGTATAAAAATGCAGCACTTTAGCTCTCTAAATCTCATTAAAGCATTTACATTTTCAAAGGCTACATCTGCAACATTCCTTGGAAATCACAATGCTACTTATGTGGTCTTTGGGGGCAACCTAGTGCCCGTGGGAACCATGACCCTTCGTGCTTCAGACAGTTTAGTCTGGTAGCCAGACAGACCCCACCATGAAAAAGCTGCCTTGCCATTGGTTCAGAGCATTCAAGGGCCAATAGGATATCTTCACTCGGTATGCAGTGAACACGCCAGACATCAGTGAATGTCGTACACAAGCCAGACACAAGACGCTGCAGTATCGGGTCTCTCCCGATACTGGTATTGGAACAACATTAGTTAGAAATGGCTCTGTGGGAGTGAACACGAATCGAAGCATCCACCCCTCCATCCATTTTTGTGACCGCTTATTCCCCACAAGGGTCGCCGGGGGGGTGGAGCCTAGCCAAACTGGCTTCGGGCAGTAGGCGGTGTAGCAGCTCACAACAATTTTACTAAATTAATTTCACACGTGATGGATGAGGAGGCACAACAGAGACATAACTATTTGTATACAAACAATAATGTGTACATTTTCTACACATTGCACTTAAATGAAATGTTATACACTCTTTGTACTTTGTAATTGCATAAAGTTGAATTCAGGGAGAAGCAGCTGGTGGAAATGCAACAAAATCAGTGCTGTGGCGATGGGGAACATGCATCACGCCCTTTCGCCAGCCACCCAATTTGCATCAGCTCCGTTGGTTTGATTGAAATGAGTTGCATTTGAGAGGCGCCTCACTTACGTGTGGAGTCTGGGAGAGTGAAAACAAACAATAAGGACAGGAAACGCACGCCGTTTGTCACATGTGAGAGATCAACTGTTTCAAGTGTAAGATGAAAAGCAGCTTTAGCTTCCCTCTTAATTGTCCACGCTCCTCTGGCTGACATTTGCACTGACGCTGCCGTTGCGGGTTTCCTAATTGGATGCGCTCTCCTTGGCAAAGGAGGCCACGCTCCCTCTCTAGTTGCTACATCGGTCTTAACGCCTCATCGGCGGTGGCTTGCTCGCAGACAACATCAGGTCCCTCCCTGGAAACAGATCAACTCGCAGGTCTTAGCTTGAGACAGTTGTAACTGCAAATGGAAACATGAAAAATACATCCGAACTGCTGCCAGTAGATGGAAAGATGAGACTCTGAATAGAGTCAGTAAAAAGTATATTCCTTGCTTGCAAAGAACACGGGATAGTGTCTCTGTTTACCAAGACTGTTATACATGACATCAAATCTGCATTCACATCAAATCTACACAAAAGTGTACTTTGTCAGATTCCATAATGACATCTAATATAAGACCTGCATAAAAAAATAATAATATGCACCTATGGACTAAAAACCTGTATAATCTTAAACAAAAGTCATTTCTAGGATGGTCACACACAATGTTCCCCATTGGGAAGTAGAACATTCAGGGTCAAAACAGGAATCATAAAACCTATTTAAAGGGGATGCATGTCAATCCAAACACTTTCTTTACAATATGTTCTATGCAGCCCCACTCGTTGAAACATGGCATTCTGTTAAATGTTGTGATGTGGAATATGAATTAAGCAGAAAAAATTCACCCTTTTGTATCCATCTCAGAGGGCGGCCACTTTACCACTTGCTGTCCACTGCAAAAGACATCACGCTCGCTCAGGGCTCAAACCCAAAGCCCACTGAGGGGAGAACGTTTGCGAGTGTTGGAGAAGATAGCGAATGCACTTGTCCCATCAGGGTTCGTTCAAGGTTCACAAACATTTGCCTAGAGTTTTAATTGAATCGTTTGAACGTTTTTAACATTTCCTTCTGTCAGAGTTCGTTCAATTTCACGTTAATTGATGGTTTTTGGTAGGGCTGCACAATATATCGAAAAAATATCGATATTGCGATATTGGTCCTTGCAGTATGCATATCGCAAAGGCATGCAATAAGTTTTATATGGAATTTTATTCTTTTTATATTAATTTGACCAGTCAGATGCTAACTAAAATGTGCATCGCCATCCAATAGTTGAAAATTATTAAGACAATTACAATTAATTAACTAAGATTACATTAAGGTTGCTTATTTTGAAAATGTCTTTCTTTCATTAGATAATAAAAATGTAAGTTCTTTAGGTACATGTTAAATATCGCAATAATATCGATATTGTCACGCCGCCACCGGCGTGACAGGCCATGCTCTTATTGTCATAGTCTTGTTTCCTGTTTTATTTTGAATTTCTGATTCCCTTCGCACCCCAGGTCACTTGCCCTTCCTGCAGTTCACTAATTACCGGTCCCCGCCCATGATCATGTCCACCTGCCACCAATCAACCAAGACAATAAAAGCCACCTGCATTCTCCCCTCCGTTGCCGAAGTGTCACACACAGTCAGTGCATGGAAGCGTCCCACAGTCCTCGAGTCCTTGTTCCCGGTACCTTATTGTCTTGCCTTGTTTTTGTGCCTTGTCTTGTTTTTGTGCCTTGTCCTCCCCAGCGGAGCGCCTTTAGTTACCCCTTTTGCCTTGAGCCTTTGTCCTCCATAGCGGAGCGCCTTTTGTTGTCCCCTATACCTTTTGCCTGTTTTTTCCTCCCCAGTGGAGCGTTTTTTGTTCTCCACCTTTTTGATTCCCCCTTTCTCCTCTCAGTGTGAGAGGAGACTGCTGCTGCCCGGCAATAAAACCTGTTGCCTCTGTGGCCTACCTTATCCTGCGTCTGGGTCCTACCTCTCCTCGTCGTGACAGTACACTTCGGCCAGCATGGACCCAGCAGGTATGTCCAAATTGGAGCCCTGGCAGAGGCTTGAAGCCAACGCCCGAGCCATTGCCGAGCTAAAAGAATTACTGGCATTGGTCCGTGGCGAGTGGAGTGATGGGTCGGACTGGCCTCAGGACCCTGAACCTTGTCTGCTGCAGCCTCTCGCTCCTGAACCTTGTCTGCTGCAGCCTCTCGCCCCTGAACCTCGTCTGATGCAGCTTCTCGCCCCTGAACCTCGTCTGCTGCAGCCTCTCGCCCCTGAACCTCGTCTGCTGCAGCCTCTCGCTCCTGAACCTTGTCTGCTGCAGCCTCTCGCCCCTGAACCTCGTCTGCTGCAGCTTCTCGCCCCTGAACCTCGTCTGCTGCAGCTTCTCGCCCCTGAACCTCGTCTGCTGCAGCCTCTCGCCCCTGAACCTCGTCTGCTGCAGCCTCTCGCTCCGGAACCTTGTCTGCTGCCGCCGCAGCCCCTGGCCGCTTCGCCTGTGCCGCTGCCGCCGCAGCCCCTGGCCGCTTCGCCTGTGCCGCTGCCGCCGCAGCCCCTGGCCGCTTCGCCTGTGCCGCTGCCACCGCAGCCCCTGGTCGCTTCGCCTGTGCCGCTGCCGCCGCAGCCCCTGGCCGCTTCGCCTGTGCCGCTGCCGCCGCAGCCCCTGGCCGCTTCGCCTGGGCCGCTGCCGCCGCAGTCCCTGGCCGCTTCGCCTGGGCCGCTGCCGCCGCAGCCCCTGGCCGCTTCGCCTGGGCCGCTACCTCCTGTTGCTCTTCAGGCGGCGCATGGATTGCGGTCGCCACCACCTGTTCCTCGTCCGGCGGCGCATGGAATGCGGCCGCCACCTCCTGTTCCTCGTCAGGCGGCGCATGGATTGCGGCCTCCACCTCCTGTTCCTCGTCAGGCGCCGCATGGATTGCGGCCGCCACCTCCTGTTCCTCGTCAGGCGCCGCATGGATTGCGGCCGCCACCTCCTGTTCCTCGTCAGGCGCCGCATGTATTGCGGCCGCCACCTCCTGTTCCTCGTCCGGCGGCGCATGGATTGCGGCCGCCACCGCCTGTTTCTCGTCCGGCGGCGCATGGATTGCGGCCGCCACCGCCTGTTTCTCGTCCGGCGGAGCATGGATTGCGGCCGCCACCTCCGGTTCCTCGACCGGCGGCGCCCGGCCAGCGGCCGCCTTCTCTTGTACCAGTTCCGGCGGCGCCCGGCCAGCGGCCGCCATCGCCTGCACCAGTTCCGGCGGCGCCCGGCCAGCGGCCGCCATCGCCTGCACCAGTTCCGGCGGCGCCCGGCCAGCGGCCGCCATCGCCTGCACCAGTTCCGGCGGCGCCCGGCCAGCGGCCGCCATCGCCTGCACCAGTTCCGGCGGCGCCCATCCAGCGGCCGCCATCGCCTGCACCAGTTCCGGCGGCGCCCGGCCAGCGGCCGCCATCGCCTGCACCAGTTCCGGCGGCGCCCGGCCAGCGGCCGCCATCGCCTGCACCAGTTCCGGCGGCGCCCGGCCAGCGGCCGCCATCGCCTGCACCAGTTCCGGCGGCGCCCGGCCAGCGGCCGCCATCGCCTGCACCAGTTCCGGCGGCGCCCATCCAGCGGCCGCCATCGCCTGCACCAGTTCCGGCGGCACCCGGCCAGCGGCCGCCATCGCCTGCACCAGTTCCGGCGGCGCCCGGCCAGCGGCCGCCATCGCCTGCACCAGTTCCGGCGGCGCCCGGCCAGCGGCCGCCATCGCCTGCACCAGTTCCGGCGGCGCCCGGCCAGCGGCCGCCATCGCCTGCACCAGTTCCGGCGGCGCCCGGCCAGCGGCCGCCATCGCCTGCACCAGTTCCGGCGGCGCCCGGCCAGCGGCCGCCATCGCCTGCACCAGTTCCGGCGGCGCCCGGCCAGCGGCCGCCTCCTGCTCCTCATCTGGCGGCGAACACCCCGCCGCCACCTCTGCTCCTCGTCGGGCGTCGGGGACGTCCTCCTGACTGGCCCCGCCGGGCCCTCCTCGTCGGGCGTCGGGGACGTCCTCCTGACTGGCCCCGCCGGGCCCTCCTCGTCGGGCGTCGGGGACGTCCTCCTGACTGGCCCCGCCGGGCCCTCCTCGTCGGGCGTCGGGGACGTCCTCCTGACTGGCCCCGCCGGGCCCTCCTCGTCGGGCGTCGGGGACGTCCTCCTGACTGGCCCCGCTGGGACTCTCTTGTCGGGCGTCGGGGACGTCCTCCTGACTGGCCCCGCTGGGACTCTCTTGTCGGGCGTCGGGGACGTCCTCCTGACTGGCCCCGCTGGGACTCTCTTGTCGGGCGTCAAGGACGCCCTCCTGAACTGCCTTTTTTCTGGGACGGATGGGTGGGCCGTGTTCCCACCTCCGTGCCCCCTTCCGCCCGCCCTTGTTTTTGGACTCTTTGGGTCGGATGGCCGTCAGGAGCCGGCCATTGAGGGGGGGGTACTGTCACGCCGCCACCGGCGTGACAGGCCATGCTCTTATTGTCATAGTCTTGTTTCCTGTTTTATTTTGAATTTCTGATTCCCTTCGCACCCCAGGTCACTTGCCCTTCCTGCAGTTCACTAATTACCGGTCCCCGCCCATGATCATGTCCACCTGCCACCAATCAACCAAGACAATAAAAGCCACCTGCATTCTCCCCTCCGTTGCCGAAGTGTCACACACAGTCAGTGCATGGAAGCGTCCCACAGTCCTCGAGTCCTTGTTCCCGGTACCTTATTGTCTTGCCTTGTTTTTGTGCCTTGTCTTGTTTTTGTGCCTTGTCCTCCCCAGCGGAGCGCCTTTAGTTACCCCTTTTGCCTTGAGCCTTTGTCCTCCATCGCGGAGCGCCTTTTGTTGTCCCCTATACCTTTTGCCTGTTTTTTCCTCCCCAGTGGAGCGTTTTTTGTTCTCCACCTTTTTGATTCCCCCTTTCTCCTCTCAGTGTGAGAGGAGACTGCTGCTGCCCGGCAATAAAACCTGTTGCCTCTGTGGCCTACCTTATCCTGCGTCTGGGTCCTACCTCTCCTCGTCGTGACAGATATCGCTATGTTCAGCAAGTATATCGCATATCGCATGTTTTTCCAATATCGTGCAGCCCTAGTTTTTGGTTAGAAAAAAAAACATTGAGCGAACATTGCAAACTTGAACGAGATAGTTGGATATGGGCTTCAGGTAAGAACCAATCATGGCTCACCCGTTTTCTGAAGTTGAGCAGTGATCGGTTGTTACCTGAGCCGTGATGCCATTTTCAGTCGACAGCAAGTGGCAAAATGGCCACCCCCTAGGATGGATAAAAACTGGTGGATTTTGCTGCTTAACTCATATTCCACAAATGCAATACAGTATTTCCGTGATGAAAATGCTGTGACTAGACTAGTAGGAGTATGACCAAGAACAAAACAGTGTAGAGCAGGGGCGGGTGGACAATCCTGGTCTTTATGGGCCAGAGTCCTGCGGGTTTTAGATGTTTCCCTCCGCCAACACACCAGATTTAACGATCAAGATCGTTATCAGGAATCTGCATATGTTGCTGAGGCTTGCTGCTCAGCACCACACAAAGGCCAAACAAACTCTTAATGGATTCGGTCTTGAGTCTTTTGTGAAACTCCTCTTCGACTGCGTCTCCACGTATGTACAAGGCTGACCCCAGGTGGCCAAGGCGCCCATACAAGCTCAATGTCCAATGAAATGAAGCAAAAAACGTGGTGAAATGTGAAATTGTTCACATTTTATTTCATTATGTCTTTTGTTTGTATACTATAATATGTGTATAAAGGCCCAGATAGCACACCAAAAATAATCAACATATTGTTAAATGAACACCTTTCTCAATGATAAATACCTATAATTATGATGTAAAGACATGTTTGATATGTCTCTCCTATGGAATCTCATTAGACTGTGCAGATGTGCGTAATAAAGTACAGCGTTCTAACACCTGTGGTGTCTCTTGAGTTTCTGTTTCTTCTGGAAGAAAAAAACAAAACAAAACAATGATTTGAAAATATTAGGACATCTTTACCCAGGAGACAAGCCACTTAGGAATATTGCCTCGACTCACCAGCATAATTGGTCTCCTCCAGTCTCACTTTGATGTAAATAACATTAGCAATTTTCCAGTCATTTCGCATTGATCCCCCGCCGCCGAGCGGTGCCCCCAAGAAAGCCGCTGCAAATTGAAAAGTCTTAAAGCCACAGACGCCCGGCCCACGTTTCATTCAAGACGTCACCTGAAAGCCGCAACATTACCGGGATTGATTGTGCGCTTTGCTGCGGGGCCATTTCGGCAACACGCCGAGTGCTATTCCGACACACGCGCGTTAAACGTGATGGACAATACAAAGTCACACAGGTGCATTTATATCTATACGTTACGTGGCAAAGCAGCACTCCAGGGCCAATTTCTCTGCCTATTTCATTGCCTTTCTTATCCGACACACAGCACTTGATGGAATGACATTTGTTTGTTGTAAGATGTCTCTCCGCTTTTATAACTCGCTTCCCCCGTGACTGCTTTCTTATGAAGATGTTTTTACAAGATGTTTTTTTTTTTTTGCTTTTATTTGTCTCTCTTATCTCTCTGGCGTTGGATCATTTAGGTAGATGGCTGTGAGGGTTTGTTTGGGAAATAGATTTAAAACAGTAAATGTTTATTACCGTGTTCTTGCAGATTTGCCAATTCCCACTGCAGCATAAGCACAAACAACTAAATACAGCATTTCCTCAAATAATGTCCAAACTCACCCTTTAATCGAAGGTCTCTTTCGGTCAAAACGCAGAAAGGATAAAGAATTGAAACACACTTACTTCTGGTTCAAATGCCAAGTACGACTTTTATTACAATGCTGATCAGGGCAGAACTAGGGCATACGTACAACATAGCTGCTACATTGCCAACTAAGCCAAGCTAAGTCACTTTTTTTTTAACAAGCCATAATCAACAAATCTAGCAACATTTTAAAAGTTCTCGGAGGCTTGTCCTGATGTTTTTTCCTTCCAAGCAGAAAACTTAAAGGTTTTGTGGCAACACTGACTGCTTTTTTTGAACTTTTCATAATTCCCTCCACCGTGTCAAAAAAGCTTATATTGATGTAAATAGACTCACCCCCAAGCACCGGTCGACGTCATTACCGCAAATACCAGACAAAGCTGGCGCAAGTAATAATTATCAAATATGGATGAAAGAGTACGTCCTGAGCAATTTACGTGACAGCTGATTACAGAGGACAATACGGAAATGGAAACAGGAAAAAGTGGTGTAGAGCACATCCCGGATAGTTTTCGATTACCTTCTGAAAAAGGTCATCTTTGTCATCTGTAATGTATTTCTTTCAGAAGGTAATTAAAAGCTGTTTTTTTCCCATGCAGCGCAAAAATCATTTTGCCTCATTAGTTTCCCGCTTGGCAGCCTTTTTGGCTGATCACACCGGTAAATGTTGAGCCCATAAACCCATCCAAGCCCCTCCCTCCTCTGCACAAAATGGAATAGGATGGCATTATAAAAAAGACCCTGGGCACGCTAAAGATTAGGTGGGATAAAAAGAGATATATAAGCCAGAGGTTTCTTACAATTTCACGCCGGTTTTAACTTGCGAATTTCTTTCCTGCGGAAGTCAGCCATGCCTGAGTCACCTTTGTGTAAGATGCTGTTGCAGCACACCCTAAAAACCCGAAACAGAAAAGATGCTGAAATCCTGTCTGGGGCGGGGAGGGTAAGGGTGAGGGACGGAGTGGGGGATCTCAGCAGACCTGCTGCTGTTGTTAGGGATGGGAGGGTGACCCTCTGAATGCAAGATTCAAAAAGGAAATGATTTGCCTCAAACTTCAAATAATATGCAAAACAGCTGTGACGACTATGGACCGACTGTAGTTGCTCATCAGAGCTGTATGCAACGGTTGCAGCTCGGGACGCAGAATTAATTACCTTGATTGACTATGATGAATTTCTGATCAACATTTCTTCAATGTATTTTCAAATAGGATGAATGTCCACATACAGTGTGCGTGCCTATATATATTAGAGCTGTCAAATGATTACATTTTTTAATCAGATTAATCACATCTTAGAATTTTGATTAATCATGATTAATCACTGACTTAAACCCCCCCCAACATATTTTGCCCGCTAAATTTGAAACGCACCTGTTATGTTAATTTTTTTGACATTTAATGTTACGAGGAAGTCTTCAAAAATGTATATCCACTGCACACGCTCATCCTGCTTTTTCTAATCAATTAATTATTTGCATAATTTAACATGGGGAAAAATGACCTTCGGCATATGTAAACATTTATTAAATGCTTTTACTTTAATGTATGCATGTAGTTATGTTTATTGCTCAAACTCCAACAACTACCTTTAACGTAACCGTCCGCTGTCGGCTAAAAAGGATCGTCTGCGGTCAAAATTAATAGTGTGATTAATCTGTGGTAATACAATGATTAATGCGATAATTTTTTGTGATTAATTAATTAGTTAACGCTTTAACTTTGACAGCACTAATATATATATATATATATATATATATATATATATATAAATCAAATGTACTCCAGTCAATGTAAATTTATGACAGTGACTTGAAAAATAAATGACATGTCACAATAGGAGGAGCCCAGGGAAAAAAATAAATAAAAATCTATTACCTATACAGTTGCTTTAAGGTGAATTAAGATGCACGGTGAATCACAAGGCTGAGAGCTGGCAATCAGATCAATGGCTTTGAATGATTACACTGTAAGGCTGCCATTATACTGTATTAGTTGACTAAAAGTGCGCCAATTGAGTTGCCCCGATAACTTTGCGGTGTCAGCGTGATTTATGAGGTTTTTAGGGGAGTGGGCTGCGGTATAATGTAAATAAATGTGCTGGATGCGGCAATGCACCAGTGGGAGGGATCAGGCATTGTTGGGGCTGACAAGTACAGAACAAGAACACAATTATTTTCTTTCTAAAAAAGTTTCAGACGTTTAGCACTGAAAAGCTTAAAAACAACAAAATGCACAGCCTGAATTTTCTCACGTGTGGTTCAACTGGGTTCATATATAGTATTGTGGATGCAAGTCCCCATACCTTACGTTCCTCGGTGAAAAGTGAAAAGCCACACCAAGTCAAATGTTTCTGAATTTGACAACATTAGGGGTATTCCACTGCCAGTATACTGCAAACACTTGATTGTGCCCTTATTATTGACATGATTACAAAATGAACTGGGTGACTGTAAAATTAACTCTGTCAGGTTGGGTCAAGCGTACAGTGTTTGTCTGAAACGTACAAGCGCAGCGACTGGCACGTACTACTAATTAGTCATCAACATAATGTCTCACCCATTTTGTGATAGCATTCTAATGCCAGCCATGAGAAAATTAGACCTGCTCTGGTGAACGACATTGAAATGCCAGCGACACGATCCTTCTTATCAAATAGGGCTTGAAAAACGGACTCTGTCAAAAATAAAAGGAGAATAGATGAGCCATTAATGTTTTATTGACAGTATTTGTCAAGGTTTTTTTTTCTCGTAAGGTGCCATATTGATTTTCATACGGCCACCGTAAAGTCGACTGTAAAGCACATCCGGCCATAACTTAGTTACAAGAGCATCAGCGCAGCGAGATAAAGGTTGGATAGGTATTTGCATGCGCCTCACGTCAGCCGCGATTTAACACCTGAGTGCCAAAGCCACACAAGGTTAACAAAGCAAGACATCATTTTCATTAGATAAGCCACTTGAGCTAATCACTGAGAGCTCTTGTGAAGTGATTATGTCAAAAACATAATTAGTGTCATTGTGACGTCAGGCGGACATGGGGGGCTTTGAAATTGCGGCAGCTGCAGGGACTTCACGACTTTTGTCACAAGGGGCGAACAATCAGACCTTTTACCAGCCACCCGAATAAATTTTGATACAGCGCCAACAGGCAATCGTGTCCCGCAAGTCCATAAAACGTTAACCGCAAAGCAGGCCTGTGGTTGTCTTTGTCACAACCTCAGGCCTAGCAGTTGGGAATTGAAGAGGGATCGATCGTATTCCGGCTTCACACGTGCGGAATTTGTCCCCTCGGGCGAGTAACAGAGCAGATTCTCATCTGATCCCTTCATCAGGCGATATGTTACGCCCACCCCCCGACCTGCAGGAAAACAGCCTGGAGGCTTTAGCAGCCTCTGAAGTCTGCGCCTGAGCCCTCATCTATTCTATTTGATGAAACCGTTTTGAGATTTCGGATAAATTACATGAAGGCATCAGACTTAAACATATGAAACAAATAAATGCATCATTCCTATGGATGGCCCTTTGACAAAATTTTCTTGATCGACTTTGGGGGGGGGAAATAATCATCAATTATTTTTTTTATGTTACGTGCAGCAGAGGCTATTAAATTCAAACTGCACACATGAATAGAATCTTTAATACAAGCATTCATGTAACAGAATATAGCTACAGATTATTGCTGCTTTTGTTCACACTAGGGGTGTTAAAAAAAATCGATTCGGCAATATATCGCGATATCACATCGCGCAATTCTCGAATCGATTCAATAGGTGGCCGAATCGATTTTTAAACGTCCATTTTTGATGGAAAATATTCAACAAAATGTCTTACTTAGGGTTAGGGTTCACACCGAAATCATGGAAAAATGTTATATTAATTAATGGAACATTAAGCCTTAATATTTTATTTCCAAGCTGTTCAAATATGAAACAGATTACAAACTGTTAAATACAGTGGCTCACAGTTATAAGACTGAAGTTTCAGATAAATAAATAATACATTTTCATTCAAATCTGACAGTGCACATGTACAAGTTTACTGGTTAGTATTTTCTAAATTTGAGTTTAAAAACCCCAGCAACAATCGACTTACAAATTCGTATCGGGATTAATCGGTATCGAATCAAATCGTGACCTATGACTCGTGATACGAATCAAATCGTCAGGTACTAAGCAATTCACACCCCTAGTTCACACTAACAAATTGAGTGTAGAATTTACAAGAAATAGCTGGCAAAAAAGTTGCAAGCTCATTCATGTTAAATCTCATTTAATTACTGTGAAAATCTATTAAGAGTACGTTAATGTATTTTTTTCAAGTTTAAAGCCCAAACCCGGACTTGATCTCACGCCCTCAGCATTGGGAGGTGGACATGCTAACCAGTCAGCCACCATGCTGCCCTAATAAAATCAATCTTCATTCTGCAGCTGAGTACATAAAAGAATGTTCGCTATGATGCCTGTTTATCGGAGAAATGAGATTTGAAGACGCTGCAGACTTCCCTTGCCTTAAAATATTACTCACCAATTCGCTGAATTCTTGTCCTTGCTCTATTGACAATACAGGGTCTGCTAATTTGCTTCTTCTGCTATAGCGATACCCGCCAAAACCTAACAATCTTTACATGTAATCCACATACACATGCCAAAGCATACTTGCTGTAAAAGTTACTGTATTTGACAGCAAATTACTGTACTTAGTTTTATCCATAATACATTGCTATATACAGTTAAATAGTGGAAAATTAAAAATAAAATAATTGTATTTTTTTTACTGTAGATTTTACAGAAATTTGTTACAATGCACGATCACATCTGCGGCTCTGGAGCCACATGTGACTCTTGAGTCCCTCTCCTGTGGCTCTGTTTATTTAAAAAAAAAAAAAAAAAAAAAGTACAAATTAGTTTTTTTCAAACAAAATATTTAAATGAATTGATTTAGATATTAAAAAAAACTGAATAATGAAATATTCAAAAAATGTTGCAGTCCAAATTTTTTAGACAGAAGAAAAAAAAATAATAAAAAAATAAAAAAATAAAATAAAATAAAAAGGCCACCAAAAAACGCATAAAATTACCATAAAATGCACACAAATTTTCCCATAAGGTCAGAAACTTTTTTTTTTTTTTTTAAAAAGGTAGGAATGAAATTTTTCAAAAAAAGGCAAAATTGCCAGAAAATGGATAGCAAAAAGCTGAAAAAATGTCAAGAAATAGCCATAAAATGTCCAAAAAGGAAGAAAAGAGGCAGAAATTTACTATATGTCAATTAAATTGCTAAAAATGTCGGAAATTGATAGAAAAGCAGAAAAAGACTAAAAAAAAATTATGAAAACCAAAGTCTGAAAAATTACACACATAAAAAATAAAAATCCAAAAATGGAAGACGAAAAGTTGAAGAAAGTTGTCACTCTGTTGCTGTCAGGGTTTGCGGACCCATGTAAGGGGAGGCAGAGCTCGGAGGCCGAGGCAATGTCCAAACAAAAAAAGGGTTTTATTACTTACATAAAAATAAGGTTGTGCACAAGGTGCGGACAGGAAACAACAAAAGTCCTAAACCGAAGCAAACTCAAATAGCAAGGCAAGACGGGAGAAACTGCAAAACATGGAATCGACAATGGACCAAAAAGAAGTGAAGTGAAAACCGGTGACTAAATACACACAAACTAATTACACAACAAGTGACACCTGGACAAGACACACGTGGGTGAGGGAACTGATTGGCTAAACACAAGGGTGTGGGATGACAAGCACAGGTGAACATGATCACACTAAAACGAGACGAGACGAAACGAAACGAGACACTGACAAACAAGGAAAACAACCGAAGTGATCAACAAAGACAAAACATAACAAAAACCCAACCCAAACCATGACAGTTGCAGCTATTGCTGGTGGACATTTCATTCACTAGTGATTACACGCAAATGAATAAATGCGGCTGACTATTCTTGCGACTCACATTTACGTGTTTATTTCTAGTAATTGGTGATCTACATGCACTTTGCCATTCGTCTGCATATTTGCTATTTCATTATTTATGTACAGTTGCAACATACGCTCATTTTGCTCAGTCTCATTTCTTACATTGTGCATTAATTAATGGTTAGTGATTATAGATGGAACTCCAGTTCATTCTCTAGCCATGTGCAAGGTTGGCAAAATTTGCCCAAGGTTTGATAGAGATGCACTGATATCAATATCTCTATTGTTGTTTTTACTGCATGTGTGTACAAAAAAACAAAACAAAAAAAAAAGCTCTGATATTAACACAGCGATACCACTTTACCAGCGTGACATAACATAACATCACGTAGCCATAGCTGCTGCAGTGCGGTATGTGTGATAAAGTATAACTTAGGTCGTCTTGTCACACTTTTAGTTTATACCAGTGTTCTTGTATTTTCTTTTAGTCAGTTTATTATGGAGTTAACACAGAGGTGTAACATGGCATCGATATTACTAATCGTATATACTTGTACACCAGAGTCAACGCTATTCTTCGTTTCTTATTTCTGTGTACCTTATTCTCCTGAATTTACGCCCTGCCGCCACACAACTGAAATACCTCGTGTGACAGGCTACATTGAAATAAAATGTGTGGTGAAACTGATGGAAAAACATGCAGTTGGATGTTGAAATGTCAGTAATGACAAGTTTTTACTCACTATAGTTAAGTTTTGTTTGAAACTTGTGCTATGTTTTGAACAATATTTGATTAAAGTAAAACACATTTTCCTTACAAGTGGAAAAAGTAATGACATTATCAAGTATCAGTATACAAATGTAAGCTCTTGTACTAGTCTTTAAAGGAAAAAAAAAAAAAAGTGGTATCTATTTATCCCGACAGGCATTGTCGCGCTCCTTCCCTACTTAAAAGCCTTCGTACAAATGCGGATTGACAATTTATTTACTTTTGTTCTGGGCAGAGATATTTTGGACTCTGAGTGTAGTGGTGCACTGGAAAAGCAGAAAGCCTCTTGTATAGGCAAGGTAAATCTTTCATCATGGTGTCAAGAGTCACTCTCCATTCACTGGTTGGGCTTAGAGTGCGTTTCTTCACAAAAGGACTTCACAGTGTACTCTGCTCATCTTTCTGACCTACTGCCGCATCAGCAAAAGGTGAAGATCCACAACAGGCTCCCCAGCTGCTTCACCTCTGGCCTCATCTGCACCAAAAAGCACATTTGACAGGAACGCTGTCAGTGAGCTCATTTTGAGAGCCTTGCTAGCTTGGCGTGGAAGGCTAGAACTGCAGCAGCGCCAGCAACAGGGGCTCAACCTGCCTGACAGTAGCCTCCTGTGTGTTAATGTTCACAGATGGCTAACGGGATGTGGGAGGGGCATCGCCATGGATAAATCCGTGGAAAGCAGGGAAGAAGCCAACTAATGGTAACTGAAAAAAAGGACGTTGTGAGTCAGATGCTGATCCAATGTAAATGGCTTAAGGCCAAGAGCTGACTGGCCTCCCCTGGTGATGAGTCACAGGTCAGTGGTGATAAGTTGGAGATATGGTGGCCAAAAGGCCTGCTCATTATGCCACCAACACACAGTACAAGTATATACCACTGTGCAGTTGAGAAAATTAGCAATACAGTGGAACCTCTACTTACAAACGTCTCTTCATACGAAATTTTCGAGTTACGAAACTCAACGGGAAAATATTGCCTCTTGTTACGAAAGAAATTTCGTGATACGAAAGGTAAAAATACATTACCGAACGCAAAATTGACACGGAGCGAGAAGGTAGGACTCAGACGCAGAGTGTAAGTTGGCCAACAAGGCTGCAGCTTTAATCCAATTGAACCAAAAACACCTCTCAAGGAGGGAAAAAAGGCAGAACAGAAAAAGCTCCAAACTGGAGAAAAAACAAGGGCACTCAAAAACAGGGACAACTAAAGGCGTTCCGCTAGGGAGGAAAACAAGGGGCAAACTAAGGGCGCAAGACAAAGCAAGGCTAGACATCGAACAAGGACTGTGGAACAAGGACTGTGAGGACGCTTCCATGCACTGAGATGTGACACTTCGGCAACGGAGGGGAGAATGCAGGTGGCTTTTATGTCCGGGTTGATTGGGAGCAGGTGGAAACCATCATGGGCGTGGACCGGTGATTACTGTGCAGGGGAAAGGCAAGTGACCTGAGGTGAGAGGGTGGTTAATGACTTCAAAATAAACCGGAAACATGAGTGCAAAAATAAAAGCATGACCAGCGTGGCGGCGTGACAGTACCCCCCCCTCAACGGCCGGCTCCTGACGGCCCAGGCAAGTCAGGATGTTCCTCATGAAACTCGTCTATAAGGGAGGGGTCCACGATGAAACGGGAGGGCACCCACTGCCTCTCCTCCGGCCCGTATCCCTCCCAGTCCACCAGATACTGACGTCCCCGGCCCCGCTTTCTGACATCCAACAACTTCCTGACCTTGTAAACCGGGCCCCCCTCCACCATCTCCGGAGGGGGCGGTGCAGGCTCGGGCGGGACCAGGGAACTGTCCTGGACCGGCTTGACCTGGCTCACGTGGAAGGTGGGGTGGGTGCGGAGGGACCGAGGCAGGCGAAGGCGCACGGCGGCAGGACCTACGGACTTGGCAATGGGAAACGGGCCCACAAATCTTGGGGCCAACTTAGGACATGGTACCTTGAGGTGTAGGTTCCTTGTGGACAGCCAGACTCTTTGACCTGGCTGGTACTGTGGCGCGGGCCTCCTCTTCCGGTCAGCAGCTCTTTTCATTCTGTCGCCTTGACGTTGAAGGGCCAGTCGAGCTGCTGACCAGATTCGGCGACATCGGCGGGTCATGGCGAGGACCGAAGGAACTGAGGCTTCCTCCTCCAGGTCCGCGAAGTACGGCGGATCGTATCCGTGCACACATTTGAAAGGCGTGATTCCTGTGGCAGAAGTAGGTAAAGAGTTATGCGCCAGTTCAACCCAGACCAAGTTCTTGCTCCAGGAGGACGGATTTTGGGAGACCAAGCATCGTAGTCCGGTCTCCAGCTGTTGATTGAGCCTCTCGGCCTGTCCATTGGCCTCTGGGTGGTAGCCTGAGGTCAAGTTCGCCTTAGCCCCTATGGCTCTGCAGAACTCCCTCCAAAAACGAGAAACAAACTGGGGACCGCGGTCCGACACTATGTGCCGCGGGAATCCATGGATCCTGAACACTTGGTCGATCATGACTTCGGCGGTTCTTTTGGCTGAGGGAAGCTTAGGTAATGGGATAAAGCGGGCCATCTTAGAAAAGCGGTCGACAACAGTGAGTATTGTGGTTTTACCATGCGAAGTGGGAAGTCCAGTCACAAAGTCCATAGAAATCTCCGCCCAGGGTCTTGAGGGGATAGGCAGTGGTTGGAGGAGACCCATCCGGGGTTGATTTGATGATTTATTCCGGGCGCAGACTGGGCAGGCCTTGACATAATCACGTACCGAGGTCTCCATTGAAGGCCACCAAAATCTCCGGGCGACGACGTACAGGGTCCTGCGAGTACCTGGGTGGCAAGAAAGACGAGAGGTGTGTGCCCAATTGATCACCTGTGCTCGTAGACCCTCCGGGACGTAGAGCCGTCGTGGTGGACACTCTTTTGGAGCGATCGTGTCTTGGAGAGCCTCCTTGACATCCTCTTCAACCTGCCAGGACATGGTTCCGACAATGCAGTCCCTAGGCAGGATGGGTTCATGTTCGGCTGTTGTGGTTTCCGGGTCATGGATTCGGGACAGAGCATCTGCTTTGACGTTCTTGCTTCCGGGTCTGTAAGTTAGAGAAAACGAAAATCTGTTAAAAAACAATGACCATCTGGCCTGTCGTGGGTTCAGTCTTTTGGCGTGACGTAGGTATTCCAGGTTGCGGTGGTCTGTCCAGATGATGAAGGGGTGTTCCGCGCCCTCCAGCCAGTGCCTCCATTCTTCCAAGGCGACCTTGACAGCCAGCAATTCTCGGTCTCCCACGCTGTAATTGCGCTCAGCCTTGGAGAGCTTTCTGGACAAAAATGCACAGGGATGCACCTTCCCATCTTCCTGGCTCCTTTGGGATAGGACGGCCCCGATACCCAGATTGGAGGCATCCACCTCGACCACGAACTGGCGGGTAGGATCAGGAACTCTGAGTATCGGGGCCTCTGTGAATCTTTTCTTGAGTTCCTTGAATGCAGTGTTGGCTTCCGGGGTCCAGGTGAAGCGTTGCTGTGGCGAGGTCAAGGCATGGAGTGGAGCAGCGGTGGAGCTGAAGTTGCGGATGAAGCGTCGGTAAAAGTTGGCGAAGCCCAGGAATTGTTGCACCTTTTTTCTGGATTCCGGTGTGGGCCAGTCCCGGACCGCGCTGACCTTCTCCAGCTCCATCTCGACTTTGCCCGGAGATACGATGAATCCCAGAAACGAGACGGTATTCGCATGAAAAAGGCTCTTTTCAGCCTTTACAAAGAGCTTGTGTTCTAGCAAGCGTTTCAGGACCTGGGTGACATGGTGCTGGTGGGTTTTCAAATCCGGTGAGTAGATCAATATGTCGTCCAGATACACATACACGAACTGGTCGAGGAAGTCCTTGAGTACATCATTAATCATGGCCTGGAAGACCGCTGGTGCATTAGTGAGTCCAAAAGGCATTACTAAGTATTCGTAGTGGCCTCGGGGAGTATTGAAGCCAGTCTTCCACTCATCCCCTGCACGAATACGGACAAGGTGATAAGCGTTGCGGAGATCCAGTTTGGTGAATATCTTGGCTTGCTGGAGCTGGTCGAATACTGAAGACATCAAGGGCAGGGGATAACGATTCTTGACTGTGATTTCATTCAGAGGACTGTAGTCAATGCAAGGGCGTAATGAGCCATCCTTCTTGCCCACAAAGAAAAATCCGGCTCCAGCTGGCGATGACGATGGCCGGATAAGTCCTGCTTTCAAGGAAGTGTCTATGTACTCGTTTAGGGCCTTGCGTTCGGGACCCGACACAGAGTACAATCTCCCCTTGGGGATGGTAGATCCAGGAATCAACTCGATCGCACAGTCATAGGATCGATGTGGGGGAAGTGACATGGCCTTGGTCTTGCTGAACACCTCCCTGAGCGGATGATAGCAGGAGGGAACGGTGTTCAGGTCCGGGTAATCCTGGTCATTCACGAGAGACACCTGTCGGATGGCTGCGGGAGGTGTCTCTGCCGCTGGCCGCTCCACCCCATGGTGGTCACAATCATCTCCCCAGTCCAGGATTCGCCCCGATCGCCAGTCGATGCGGGGGTTGTGCAACTGCAACCAGGGATGACCCAGGACCAGTGTGTGTGATGGGGACCGGAAGACATGGAAGCGGAGGAGTTCTCTGTGCTGCCCAATGTGGATCTCGAGTGGTTCTGTGACGTGCGTGATGAGGAATAGGTCCTTGCCATTGAGCGCCCTGGCCCTCATGTGGGTAGTAAGTGGTTCCGTGCCGGCCTGCAATTTCTTCACCAGACCCCAATCCATGAGGCTTTCGTCCGCTCCAGAGTCAATGAGAGCTAGTAGGTCTGTGGAAGTGGTATTGCAGGAAATCGTGACTTGCGTGAGTTTTCGGTTCTTGCCTTGCTGGTGAGTCGCGGTACTCACCGGAGAGCCTCTCTTGGTGGGACAAGCTACCACCAGATGGCCTTGTTCTCCACAGTAGTAGCATCGCCCCTCTTGACGACGTCGCTGGCGTTCGTGGTGAGACAATCGGGCGCGGTCCAGCTGCATCGGCTCCTCGTCACTCTCGCTGGGCCTTCCCGCGGTGGGTGACTGGGGAAGGACACCTCGCGGAGGGCCTCTTGCTTCCGGATGCCGGAAGAATCCGGAACCGTGTCCTTGTTGATGTCTGCTGGTCTGCAAAAGATCTCGCCGTCGATGATCGGTGCGAATGGCCAATGAGATCAATGAGTCCAGATCGCCCGGTAAGTCTACGGGCAATAGGAGTTCTTGCATAGTTGTGGAAAGCCCCTTTAAAAAGTGGTCAAAAAGAGCTGTGTCATTCCAGCCACTCCTGGCCGCTAGAGATCGGAATCGGATTGCGTAGTCATTCACCGATTCTCGGCCCTGTCTGAGGTTACTAAGCTCTCGAGTCTTTTCCCGATCCATGTTAGTTGGATCGAACACGAGACGAAGTGCCCTGCTAAACCCGGCTGCGGTTGAGCAAGTCGGGGAGTGCCTTGCCCATTCCGTGGTGGCCCAGTCTCTGGCTCTTCCAGTCAGATGTGAAATCATGAAGGCCACACGGGAACGGTCAGTGGGGAAAGCCTGTGGCGAAAGTTCAAAATGTAAGTCGCATTCGGTTAGGAATGCCTGACATTGTCCTTGGTCTCCCGAGTATCGCTCCGGGGGAGCCAGTCTCAATCCAGCCCCGGTCAAGGCTGGAGTCGGGATCGGTGGTTCTGCTGTCTCTGGATTCGTGATGGCCGGCGTGGAGGGTCGCAGGTGGCTCATTAGCTCCTGCACCTGTCCAACGAGCTCTCCCATGCGGGTGGCCATCGCCTGCTGGACCTCCTCCGTCTGCGACAGGCGGGCGGCCTGTCGTCGAAGTGCAGCCTCCAACTTCTCCGCTGGGTCCATGCTGGCCGAAGTGTACTGACACGGAGCGAGAAGGTAGGACTCAGACGCAGAGTGTAAGTTGGCCAACAAGGCTGCAGCTTTAATCCAATTGAACCAAAAACACCTCTCAAGGAGGGAAAAAAGGCAGAACAGAAAAAGCTCCAAACTGGAGAAAAAACAAGGGCACTCAAAAACAGGGACAACTAAAGGCGCTCCGCTAGGGAGGAAAACAAGGGGCAAACTAAGGGCGCAAGACAAAGCAAGGCTAGACATCGAACAAGGACTGTGGAACAAGGACTGTGAGGACGCTTCCATGCACTGAGATGTGACACTTCGGCAACGGAGGGGAGAATGCAGGTGGCTTTTATGTCCGGGTTGATTGGGAGCAGGTGGAAACCATCATGGGCGTGGACCGGTGATTACTGTGCAGGGGAAAGGCAAGTGACCTGAGGTGAGAGGGTGGTTAATGACTTCAAAATAAACCGGAAACATGAGTGCAAAAATAAAAGCATGACCAGCGTGGCGGCGTGACAAAAATACTTTCGGCTATGGCTATTTCCTACCATAGGTACCTATGAGCGTAAATACGAGATCGGTGTTTGTGCATCGTTCTGGCATCCCATTGGCTAAGAGGAACCTTTACCATAGGTATGAGCGTATACTAGATCGGTGTCTATACAGCGTCCTCATCATTCATCCCTCGGCCCATGAGGTGTTCCAATATTTTTTCATAAATGTATGAACTAACGGCCAATGAAATTGTGCAAAAATTCAAACAATTGGTGATTGATGAAGGACCAGTAAGTTTTTAATTGCGACGAGACGGGCCTTTTAAAAAAAAAAAAAAAAAAAAATGCCTCGCCATACCGGAAGTTTCCATGAAGTTTCAGAATTTGTTTAAAAGAATCGCCCAGAAAAAGTGTTCACCAGTCGGGCGTTTGCTCACTAAGATGATGTTTGCATTGGACATTAACGAAGGATTGTTTGAAAAAAAAACAAAAAAAACACATCCATGGATCAGTTGTTTACAAAACACCAGGCAAAAAAACAAAAAAACAAAAAACAAAAAACACTTCTGAGAGAGAACATGAACCAGAGGGCAAAAAACGATGAGGACAGCAGTTAAAAAGGTAAATGACCATCATTTTTATTCTTTACTCTATTCTTTGTTATTTACATTATGCACAACTCTCATTTATTGTGCAATAATCTAATTGTAACGTATTTGTTACATGTTTTGATACATTTTTATGCTTTATAAAACATTTATGTCTGAAATTTGGGAGGCTTGGAACGGATTAGGGCATTTACATGGAAAATGCGTCTCTACTTACAAATTTTTCTACTTTAGAACTTTCTTCCAGAACCAATTAATTTCGTAAGTAGAGGTACCACTGTACATTCCTCCATCAATCCAGCTTCTGAAGCACTTGTTGCTCATCGTCACGAGTGATCTTGAACCGATCCCAGCTGACTTTGGGTAAGAATTGGGGTAGCCAGATGGGGCCATAGTACGAATTATAGCCAATCTGTCAGGGCTTGTGGGGGATTGAGGACCAAAATGGAGGGAGGCAAGGTGAGGCGTGGCTGGTGTGCTCTGAAGCATTCTTTAATTTGACCATAAAACAAACAAAGTGCAAAACAACATACAAAATGTAAACCAAAGCTGGGAACAAAACTTACTAGTTTCAAACTAAACGGGCAGGACTCAGGGAAACAAGGTGTGACAACGACAAAAACTCGACCAGGACTGAACAAAAGCAGGGAACTAAATACACATACTAACGAGAGACACCTGGACAAGACACAAGTGTCTTGGGGAGCTGATTGGATAACACAAGGGAACGGGAAAATGAGCACAGGTGGACATGATAAGACTTGACGAGACAGTGACAGAACACGAGACACAAGGAAAACATGACTAAGAAAACCCAAACCAAAACCTAGATCCTAACACAATCATTGTCTCCTTTATGAAGAAAAGTAGTTCAGACTCAACCTAGCCAGAAATTATCCCACCTGAACTTTTTCAATTCCGGACCATTTGTGGTCTGAGTCATTCCTCAGCCTTGTTGTTCCAATTTCCTGTTTCCAGCCGTCTCCAATATTCTCTGTTGAAATGTCAAGTAGCAGCTGCTAGCGCCTCGCCATTGCGGCCCGCGCTCATAAATCTGAGCTAATTCTACACCTATTTTCCGTGGTGTATAAATCTCCTCATTCACCACAGCGCTGGCCCTTTTGATGAATGGGCAAGGGGGCGGACCGGATGCCAAGCAAGCTCCAGTTGGGCATGCCTTCCAAACACTAACACCCACCCACACAAACTAACTTTCAGCAGTGTTGAATTCAGCAATGTCATTCCATTTATTTGGAGCTCTTTAATACCTCTAATAGTGTAATAACTCAAAATACAAACGCCACACTGACACTGGAACGCTGTAGAATCGTGTTCTTGTTTGTGTGTATTTTTTATTTTTTTTATTTTAAAGGAAGTGTTTTTCATTACAGGGAAAGTTCAAGTGGAATTACAATTCTCAAGGACTATATTGTCCACTATGATAGAGTGCCCACGTAGGAAAAAGTAAAAGAAAAAAAATGAAATGAATGTGCAGAACTGCGTAACAATGGCTGATCAATACTAGGACCTTGTCGAAGTATCAGACAGTAGAATTTAAGAAACTCAGGTGAGGTTCACAACAGAAAGCAATGCAGGAGGAAATAAAAAACATCGCTATATTTAACACTATGTTTACCACTGAGTCAAAAGGTTAAGAGAGAATCAATTAGAGTGGAGAATATGTATAGCAATGTATGAAGAGATGTGGTCCTTGAACTTTGGTATTATTAAATGTATTTAGTTGTATTAACAATAAGACCTGGGATTTAAGGGAAAGGTACGCAGTGTTGTGGTTCCAGAAAGAGAGCGAGAGCGAGAGAGAGAGAGAGAGAGAGAGAGAGAGAGAGAGAGAGAGAGAGAGAGAGAGAGAGAGAAAGAAATCAGCGTCAAGCCTTTTTGTAGCATATTGCATGCATAAGGAGCAGAGTATATAAATACTAGGGGTGTGAATTGCCTAGTACCTGACGATTCGATTCGTATCACGATTCACAGGTCACGATTCGATTCGATACCGATTAATCCCGATACGAATGGTCACGATTCGATACCGATTAATCCCGATACGAATTTATAAGTCGATTGTTGCGATTTTTTTCCATTCAAATTTAGAAAATACTATTGTAATTTGTACATGTACACTGTAAGATTTGTATGAATATATTTATCTAAAACTTGAGGCTTATAACCGTGAGCCACTGTACACAAACAGTTTGCAATCTGTTTCACATTTGAACAGCATTAAAATAAAAATATTAAGGCTTAATGTGCCGTTCATATAACATTCTTCCATGCTCAAGGTGTGAATCCTAAAAAAAAAAAAAAAAAATAATAATAATTCTGAAAAAAATCGATTCTGCCGATTATTGAATCGATTCGAGAATCGCGCGATGTAGTATCGCGATATATCGCCGAATCGATTTTTTTAACACCCCTAATAAATACTATACTTTAGTACTTTGCCCAACTCCATACACTGAAAGTACAGGAACACTAAAGCAAATTCAGTACTTCACTCAACAGGGAATCAATCCAAGTTAAAAAAAAAAAAAAAAAAAAAAGTAGAGCCAAGAATCTTGGACCTGTTTACCTAGGTCGGCATGGGAGAGGCTCTCGCCCAGCTTGTCTGTGAATTTCAGGTTTGTAAACCAGTGTCATGACTAACACATCCCTGTAGATGGTGCTTTTGCATTGTTTTGTATTTGAGATCTGCAGTTTTTGAAGTGAAGATAAAGACAAGTGGGCAATCGGCTTTTCACGCTGATAATGAGATAGAGAAATGCCACGTTGGAAGTCTGCCAAGTTTAGGCACTTCAGCCTCAAACACATTATGTATATATAAACAGAGTATGTGACACGGGAAGGAGTAGAAAGCGTGTTTTGCAAGCATGTAATAGGATGACACAGTTCAAGGAGTGACTGAGGAGCATGTAACGAGCCACTGACATTCAATTCAAGCCATATGGTAATTACTAAGAAAGGGAAATGGGCTTGAATTATTTTTTTTCTGGTGAAAGTAGATTCTTCTCTTTTTGTTTTTGGTAGGATGGGTGCTTATATTGACAGAGAACACAATATTCTGTGGGTCTTTAAAGATAAGTCAAAATGCTCTAAAATGGCTGCCAAAATGGAGGACTCTCCATTGAAAATGGTCAGCAGTGGATGAGTTAATATGATTTCAGACTAATCTATCAAGCGGCAGTGGTAGAGAAGGTTGATCTTTCATCAGGGTTCATTCAAGTTCGCAAATGGTTGCAAAGATGTTTGCCAAGATTCAATGGTTGCAATAGTGTTGGCGAATGCCTGCCGAACATCTGGCGAACATTTGCAACCGTACACAAACCCTGATAGATATCAACAATGGCTACCGCCGCAAACACTCACAAACCTTCACCACTCAGTGGGAACCGGGCTGTACAACATTACATTATGCTTAGAAGTAGTCAGATGATTTGATAAAATTAACATACACCCAGCTGAGAAACATAATAGAGATGTGCAAAAGACTCTCTGTAACTTCCACTAGCAACCAAGGCTAAACTTAGCTTCACCCTGATACAAGATACATATCTTCAACATACTCCCTTGAGACCAATTATTCCTTTCCAATTAGCCTTTTTGGCGCCATCTTGTGGCATCTTACATAAGCAGAAACAATACACAGTGAGATGTGAATTGGTGAGTCTTTTAGTGAATCCTTGTGAATTGTAAATCACTGAGAACCTGTGAGAAGTATTAGCTTTTAAGAAGAACGTCACCCAGCTTGCAGAAAAGGCGGGTCTGTTGTACATTAGTGAGCTTAATAATAAGCAGGGTATGAGGTTCTATATTGCCATTAGCTTACAAACAGTTATCTTGTTCTTCATTACTAGCAGCTGCTCGAGCCAGCTCTCTTGATCTCCATGTCGACAGGCATTACCAAGTCAATCCCGACGCTTGACGGCTTGCACACAGACCAATCATAATCGATCTCCTCAGCCAAGACGGCGAAGCACGGCGGCGATGCGAGAGACACGAGGCAAGGTTGTCAAGCGCCAGAAACACTCCTTCAAAGAGACGTCTTGATGACACGGTCCCGAGGCGCACTCTGGGCATTTGTCCATCACTTTGAAGAGCGCATCAAAGTATGACAGATGACATCAGTCTCTATATAAAGCGTTCCGTGGCACCTTTCCATCGCAGCGTTCAGCGTCAAAGCGTGACAGGTGATGATGGAGTCGGTGTCGATCTGGCTAAAGGGTAAAAGCAGATTTGGAAAAAGGACGCAGGATGGCATTTGAGGTGAACATATTGCTGCATGGCTGAGGTTGGACATATGATGTGATGACATATCCTTGATCTTTAAATAAAATTAATGATCAATTCGTTAGTTTTAATGCTTGCCCTTTCAGGTTTTTTATTATTATCCATCCATTTTTTTAAAGTGCTTGTCCTTATTAGGGTCATGGGCAGCCTGGAGTCTAAATCAGAGGACCTATACAGAGGATATAATTAAAAAAAAAAAAAAAAAGTCTACACACCCCTGTTCAAATGGCAGGTTTCTGAAACACAAACTGAACTCTTATAAGGGGAAAAATATTTAAAATTTAAGATCAGTCAGGTTTATTTGTATAAATCTACTTGACCATGTGTTCCATGGCCTGTGTTGTAAGATCTGGCCACAAATAGACCAGGAAAAGCCTCCAAGAGCATCTGAACTTGTGGTTAATTCGAGGCTTTTGAAACGGTGCGCTGACTCCTATTTAACATGAGTTTGAATATGATCGGTTAATTCCGAACACAGCCACATCCCAAGTTATAAAAAGGTGTGCATACTTGTGCAACCACAACTCAGTTGTTTATTTTTATTGATATCATTCATGATTTGGTATCTCATCACTGTCCACATGGCACTGCGGTTGCTCAGTCTTGGTCCATGTCCAGGATGGAATCAACAGCACCCCAGCTGGTTACAGCCAAATAGTGCACTCCATTTTCCCTCAATTGCTTCAAGATGCAATAAAGAAACAATAAATTGCACACAACCCACCAAAAAATTGAATGTAGTCTTGATGCCACATGTCGCAGGAACGTCTACTGGGACACTTTTATCAACACTTGAGAGGGCACTCCAGAGATCTACATTGACGGCCTGTGCGCACGCATCTGTTCATCCAGACAGTCCAAGGCCATATCAGGATAGCCAGCAAGCTGCTTGTTTACTTTCATGTTAGAGCTGGCCGACAAGTGTCCCATGACACCGCCAACACCCGGCTGTACATGAATGGCCATCGTCCAACAAGTTTAACATGGCGATGAGTGCTGCATGGTAAAATCTAGACCGTTTATGTGACAAAATTAAAGAGAGGAATATTCCAAAGTTCATGTTCATCCTATGAGGAGAATGATTATAAATAGCATCATCATCCATCCATTTTCTATACCGCTTATCCTCATTTGGGTGGATTACACCCTCAACTCGTCTCCAGCCAATCCCAGGTCACATGCAAGCAATTATTCACATTCAAATTTCTGCTTGGACATAGCATTTCTAGCAAGCGATGATAACTAAATTTCAATTCAAGTTTAAGTTTAGTAAAGTTTAGTTTCCTTTTTGTTTCACACCTCATGAACATCACTGCTCAAGGTAAGATGCTTCAAAACCAACAGCAGAGTCTAAACATAAAGAAGTTAGCTTACCCATCGTAGTGCAATTTAACCTTAAAGTCTGATGGACTAACAGGAACGCTGCCTCGCTGTTGTCTGCTAAATATTCAAACTTTAAGGTCGGTTCAAGGATAATTTTGTGGTTGCGTCTTCCGGGTGAATCATCTTAACGATTGTTTCTCGATCCTGTCAATCAATATGCGTAATGACGTCACGCGAGTTCGTTCCACCTGCGCATGCGCACTTCGAGTGTTTGTAGCATGTTGCTAGCTTCGTGTAGTGAGCTTCGGATTCGGCTATTTATCGTTGTAGCTCCACTGAGCTGACCGTGTTCCGCATGAGGACATCGTATGAAGCGAGTTCGGCTGCAGAGACTGGTGAAGATGATGATGAAGATGAGCTCGGACATTAGCGACATTTGAGAGGTGTTTTTCCCTCAGACGAGCAGGAGAGCTGGTAGGATGGTCTTCGCAGTTTTTTTAAACATGACAAACAGATGCTTTTCGAGAACATCATTTAATCCACCTTAACAACTTAGTTGACCCATCTCCAATTTTATTCCATCCAGTTTCTGAGTTGAACGTTTGCCCAATTTATGAGCAAACTTCGCCCCCTTATTTTGAAGTCATCAGGTTTTATCCAATCGGATGTCAGACCCATATTACAAAGTAGGAAGTATATAACTTTTTGACCAATCCGAGTTTGAGTTCCTGGAATGCCAGCTTCCCAGCTACATTGTCAGAGCTAATGTTGTTAAATGTCTTACAATTACTGTTAATTAAGTGTTTATTTTAATCAGTTGGCAAAATCCAAATATGCTTTATTGTTTGAACGGTGGATGCAAAGATAAACTTAACGTCTATGAACTATTTATTGATGTTGAGTTTAAATCCTTCCAGAGGTTGACAAATAATGACCGGTTTTGTTGAGTAAAATGCCTTTTTATTGATTATTATTTTATTTGGTTATGGTTTCTACTGGAATTTATATGTACATAATTTGGAGATCTGTTTGAATTGTACCAACTGAGATTTGTTAGAATTACTTAAAAGACACTGTATATTGTCTTCTATACAGACGGATGACTTTTAAAAAATAAATAAATAAAAATCTGACTTCCGATTTTAATAAGTTTTTTCTCCCCTGCTTATGTAAAAAACACATAACAATTCCAATATTTAATACAAATTGTCATCTCTCACTCATGGATGATTATATCATAATCAGCAATATAAAACCCTGATAGGAACACCCCCAACATCCAGTATAATAAATGATGCTCCAAACTGAAAAACTAAAGTAAATGGATTGCATTTTTACAGCGTCTTGCACGGTGAATGACACAAATAACATTAGTGAATTGGGAGGACCAGCAAAAGCCACTAGAGTGCATATTTGACAACCATTAAGTCACGAAATTACAGGTGACAAAGTTTGGGTTGACAGTTTGCCGTTAATGAAGCTTAACCCGCATTGCGGTGCTCCCCCGACCAAAATTGACACAAGCTGTTTCACTTCTATGCACCAAGACTCTTTGTCTTCCCTATGTCACCCCTGAATTTGACAAACTACCTGCCAATTAGTCCTTGCTTCCCTCTCCTTTGATAGGAATGATGTAGAGTAGCGGGGTGCTGTAGCCGAGCCCTCGGGGACGGCCGGCCGGGATGAAATACGACCGTCTCGTCATTTCCAATGAAATGTGGGAGTCGCCAGTAACACAGTGTGCCCCTCTTATATCACACAGTCGCTGCCATATCTACTAGCCATTGTTGAATAAATCTCCCCCTGTTTTATATTGTTTAAACTGTATCGTTAAACTGTCATCGATTGTCTTGAGCTATCATCCCAAAGGAGGTGAAGGGAGAACGTCGCAGATGTCATAGCCCGCGTAGAAAGTGATGTGATTTTAATAATCCAACATGGGACTTCATGGGAACTTTTATTCCTGAGAACAGCACTTCTAATATTGTGACCGGCGCAATCTTTAACCACCAGAGAACAGGTGTATTTAATTGTGTTTTTTGTATATATGACAACTTGATAAATTGAGTTTGCAAAATAACTAAAACGTATATATATATATTCCTCAGGTTAAGCAAATCTCATTCAGGCAGCGTAAAATCATCCATCCATTTTCTGAACTGCTTGCTCCTCACAAGGGTCGCAGGGAGTGCTGGGGCCTATCCCAGCTGGCTCTGGGCATCAGGCTAGGTACACCCTGAACTGGTTGCCAGCCAATCACAGGGCACACAGAGACAAACAACCATCCACACTCACAAGCACACCTAGGGACAATTCGCACAATTAACCTGCCATGCATGTCTTTGGAATGTGGGAGGAGACCGGAGAACCCGAAGAAGACCCACGCAGGCACGGGGAGAACATGCAAACTCCACCCAGGAAGGCCGGAGCCTAGACTCGAACCCGAGTCGTCAGAACTGGAAGGCGAATGTGCTAACTAGTCATCCACTGTGCCGCCCCAGCTTAAAATCAGTTGTACAATATTACTAATGTGAGCAGCAAATGGTATGCTTATACAATATTCATCTTCAATCATTTCTAAAAGAAGTATTTAATGAGCAACCTTGAATAATTTTACATTTTGTCACATCCAGAAGTCTAAATTTAATATACCGGTACACTCACCGTTGAAGTTTACTGTCAAACTTAACATCAAAGAGAGATTATATATTACATAACGTTGACTTTTTTTCAGTAGCGTAATGCTAACACAAAATTGGGAAACAACATTGGCGAGTTCCTAAATTGTTTAGAGCTCAAACTGTGATCTGTGTTGCTTTTAAAGTGAGATTCTGCGGACAGAAATCTGCTTTCCCCACATTGAATTAACCGCTTGTGAGTTGTAGAGATTAAACTGTGTTGTAGGTAACTACAAGCATCTTTATGTCAATTTTAACACCTTTTATTTTTTTTCACCCATTTAAGGTGTAATTAAAACCATCTTGCTGTTCAGTCAGCAGCAATTCATGTTTACACTATAGCAGCCTTGTAACGTCTGCTTGAGCTGCTGTCGGGAAACATTTTGTCATTGAAAGTGATTTCTTTCAGTACAATATCATAACATGAACTACTACTAACATTTTTATATGCCATGTTCAAGAAAGGTGTGTTGTTTTGAACAATATTTGATTAATATTTGTTTAATACAGTTGTGGCGGCATGGCTCAGTGGTCGAGTAGTCACCCCTGGTGACCATGTGGAAGTGTCCTTGAGCAAGACACCGAACCCCAATTTGCTTCAGTGGACCTGACAGCGCCTTTCATGGCAGCAGCCGACCACAGGTGTATGAGTGTGTGTGAATGGGTGAATGTGAGGCTTCAATTGTAAAGCACTTTGGGCACCATATGGTTTAGATAAAAGCACTATATAAAAAGCAGTCCATTTACCATTTATCAATATAAAATGTAATGGCATTATCAATTGTCGGTGTTCAGTAGCCTATTGGCAAGTACTCAAATATAAGCACTTGTTCTCAAACTCAATTTGAAAAAAAAAAAAAATTGGGTCACCACTATTCTATCACAATTTCTCCTTTTTCTGTAAACTTTATACCATGGAAAAAGAAGAGTTTTAATAAATAAATCATAGTGGGTCCAAACTGAAGACGTTTGTGCCCATGATAAATGTCGATACATGTAACTGACCACAACTATATGTCAAACCTGGTATCTGTGGGCAAATAAAGTATCAGCGGCAGTAATCTAATTATCCTGACATTAAGTGAAGGGTGCATTGGGAATATGGAGGTTAAGCAGTTCGTTCCATTAGCAAGTCTGACACTTATCACCACTATCAATTCATTATCCAAATTGACCCCACGATTGGTTGAAAAGACCAACAAATTATGCTCAATTCATAAGAACAGCACTGCAGTGGAAGATACATTAAGATGCCACAATCCCTTAAGTAGCTTTCGACAAATCAGCCAGTATGCTCTGCAGCTGCGGATTAAGCCAATAGTTATTGCCGTTCGAATCAGTGCATGATCGGGTAGGAGAGTCATAGTCAGCGGGAAGTGCTAAAGGGACGACTTAGCGTATGAATAATGAAATGAATTGGCGGGCAAAGTATTCTAGCGTAAACACAGCCTTCACCAAAACATCTTTGGGTGGCAAAGGCTTGTCTGGGTTGTGTGTTTTGACACCTCACAACATTGCTTGTGCACATTAGCGGGCACAGGCAGGTGTGAGCATGCGCCATTAAGCGCATGTTTAAGAGTGAGCCTTCTGCGCACCCCTGAGGCTCATGCGTGGGCTGCTGTCACCTGTCCTCCATCATTCCCTCCTCCCCCACCCCTCCCTCTTCCTGTCCCGTTTCATGTCATTCATTAATGGATGCCCCAGGGCCAACAATAGCTCACTCCAGCCTTTTATTACTGTCACTTCAATCTGGGAACTCGTCAAGGTCAAATCTGCTTCATTGTCACTCACCTGTCACGTCGACCCGGCTGACATTTGTGTTTGGCTGTGTCAAAAACAGAGAGCTAGTGCGAAAGGGGGAGACTCGCGTGACAGTCAGAGCGGAGAAGGCAGGGAAATGATGAAACGTCAGGAGAGCTGCCGTGTGGACAGATGCGCTCCTTGATTGAGCGTGATGAGCACGGCTCCCGAGAGAAGGCTGGACAACAAGTGCGAATGCGAAGCAATCACACTAGTGTTTTTGTTCTTTTCTTTTCTTTTCTTTTTTTTCCTTTTTTTTTTTAAACTCACAAGGATTTTTCATTGCTGGAACAATTTGTTTTGAAAAAAAGAACTCAATAGAAATGGCTCTTCTTTCAACTACATGCTGAAATCCAGCAATGGTAGGAAGTTGCGAGCAAACTCAGGAGCATCAATGAGTGAAATCCCACGGAAAGTACAAAAAAAAACACACACACACACAAAGTGACCATTGGAAAGTAATGGCTTCTTGGAAAATGTGGGTGAAGTGTTCATACAAAGGCTTCAGTCTCCATGGGACTTGAAAAACATCTTTGTTAGAATGTGATTGAAACAGTTTGTCTGATGCTGTAACAAAATGATGTACTCATCTGTGAGCACAGCCCCTTGTGAATTCTGTGAACGACGTCTCATTTACTAAGTAAACAGCCATAACATCATTAAATATAACTGCTACACTATACAGTACATGCTTTGAAAATGTCCTACAAGACAAAGACTCTGAAACAGTGCTTCTTTTCCTGGGTTCGATGGAACCCCAGGGGTTTGTTTGGTGAGTCATTCTCAGGGGGTCCAGACACACACCTTGATGGGCCTGTCTGTGCTGCAAGGAATTTGGTGCACTCAGAAGTCGACTTTTGACTATTGTGATGGTGCGTCGTCTGATTTCTCCATTATTGTAATTCCTTCATACTATGTTGAGCCAAAAAAGAAAGTGGTCAGACGAATATGTGCAACATGAATTCACATGTATATTATAACGTATGGTGTTCCACAGGGTTCAATTCTGGGGCCTCTGCTGTTTTCATTGTATCTGCTGCCCATGTGTTCCATCTTAAGAAAACAGTGGTTGGTTGTTTTCAAGTGCTCTGTATGTAAATATAGAGTTGAGTTGAGTGATGGGAGTCAGCAGCCTAACTGCATTAGCATTAGCTAGTTATCTAGCAAAACCAAAGGAACACTTCTTTAACTCATTCATTCCCCTCCACGAGTTAACTCGGGTATTTAATATATGTGGCTCGCCCCTATCCATGAATTAACTCGGGGTTTCTTTCTTCTACTGCTGATTATTCTGGAATGACAAATGCTAGGGAGAAATGATGTTTGTTTTTTTTTATGAAAAATTAGGGTTTAAGCTTTCTTTTGGTGGGTCCCATGTTTTTATACCCATACCACACAATATTCTGTAGGCCATCAAAAATTGTTAAAATCTTGTAAAATGGCTGGCACTGAGGGGGTGGCAGCGATGCAAATGGCTGGCATTCAATCAGTTCAGCTGGATGGAGATGGAAAATACATGAACACTTTCTGAATTCAAGGTGAAGAGAGCCACATTCAAGAAAATGCTCCTCTTCATCTTTAATTTTGTTCACCAGTGAACCCTACCTATGTCTTAAATTTGAAGGAAAAAAATGAGATTTGTATTTTTCAATATAGACGAGTTTAGAAACTCCTAACTTAAGAAACTGGTGGGGCTCAGTATCTCCAACAAGGTTAAGAATCGCTACTCTAAAACAAAGCAACACATTCCAGAACACTGGTCACTCTTCAAGTTAGCCAAATCAAAAACCAGACTGGGGTTTCACTGAGGTCTCTCATGATATGCCAACATCACCAGTGATTTTCATTTCCAGTTTTGATGGAAGATCTGAGGCAAAATTCAGATGTGTTCTAAATTGCATGAACACATTTGGTGTGACACTTGGGTTCAAAAAGTCATCGCTGTCATACACAGCTTCAACAAACAGCACTTTCGTCCCACAGGGAGAAATCCTAAAGTTTGTCGTCCAAACTGTTCTGTCACTCGTAGACATGAGAACAAGATCCTTTTTCCAAAAACTTCATTTCCCCTAGTCATAGGCAGTCAACATCAAGAGCGGGAGAATGCACTGTGATGTCGCGTTCTTCAACGAGTTCATAAATTCATCAATCGTGGCCAGTGTCCTCTAGCTGTATTGATCCGTGCTGCAAATGTATGCCTAAAAAGAGTTGCTTGCAGACGACCGCCCTCCTAAGGGTTTCCACTCATGCCGTACATCTTGTTCTTCCATCAACTCGCAGGTGTGTATCTTGTCACATCACTGACAGCCAATAGAGCTTTGAAAAATGTTTTATAAATTCCCTGAGAGCAGCCAAGCGGTAGCGTGACGGCTCAATTCAGGCTTTTTAGCTGGAGCAGGGACTTGGCTGAGACTCTCCTGCAGTAAGGGAGAAGGAAAATGAGACAGGGAGGTTGAGAAAACACCTTCCTCTTCTCCTTCCTCTTCCTCTACTGTTAGTAATGGAAAGTTTTTCTTACTGCATACTTCTAATGTGATTAACAAAAGAGAGATTGAGAATGAGATTTGATTGTACCCTAAAACAAATCTGCATTGACGAATCTTCGGGTTCCTCCCAATCGTAACTTGGACTTGATTTCATTTTTCTATCTTTTCTGCCTCTTCCATTTACTATGTTAGGGTTAGGGTTATTTTCCAAACAACAAATGCTTATTGATGTTTTCCTAAAATCTCACACACCACTCAGACTATTGCAACAGTAAAGTGACGTTGAATGAGTGTCTTTATCTTGCTGGATATTTTGTTAGTTACGCAATTTTTGAGGTTGTCATGCCTTAACGAACAGCTGACTTTTTCTCAGAGCTGATCGTAAGACTCGTCATCACACATCCGGCGAATGACGTCAAAGCAGACTGAGAAGGCCTCAGGAGGTAAACACTGTGTGACTTCGACAATGCGCCATCAGACTTTATTTGCAATATGAGGCAAACTTTTGCTGTTGTCAAGACTGCCTGACAGCCAATTATAAACATTATATCTTCACTGAATTTCTCCATTCTCCACTGCGTTTCCGGACATCCAAACAAGATATTTTTCCAGATAGTGATTTCCTTTAATATCCCACCTCCTGTTGTCTAAGATGTCCACCATGGGCTCAGACACTTGTCAGCAACAAAGCGAAGAGGAATACCATGCAAAGGGCTGCTGCTGCATGCACTGTGACTGGAAATTTTGCTCGGACCACTGCTGTGACGTCTGTTGCCAGATGTGTGTCAACATGTGTTCTGTCTTGTGTTCGGGAGACTGCAACTACACCTTCTTCACTCGTTGCTTTGGCCTGGCTCAAAACTGTTTCTCATTTTTTACCACTTAGCAGACTGAAAGATCAGCACGGCCACGTAAGTCATTATTGATAGCTGTTATTATTTTAGCCTTCTTTTCAGCTTGACAAAAAAATGTGATTTCATCATTAGCACATCTGCCTGAGGTTGAATTTTGTTCTTTTGTTTGTGTTGGTTTTCTCTAAATGCTGTGGCTTCTTCACACAGTTTAGACAGATTGAAGTGTCATGGATGTACGTACTTTTAGCCTAGCCTAGGGTTAGCACACTCAACTCTTTACCGGTGATACGATGGTTGCCCATCTTCAAAGCCCAGGTTTGGATGGACAGAGCAGACACTTTACACACACCAGGCTAACAGAAGATTATAAATTGTCCGTAGTTTTGAAAGTGACTGTGAATGGTCAGTTTTGTTTATACATGCCCTACGACTGGCTTTTGACCAGACGGGGGAATACTCCTCTCAACCAAAGTCAGCTGAGATAGGCACGAGGTCACCCACATCCTTAATGAAGATAAGCACTATAGAAAATGGATGGATATTTCCGCACAAGCATGCGTAAGGAACATTTGACCACGTTAAGATTTGTAATTTGGAGATGCCATGAAGACATTGCAAAAGATATTTTAAACTTTAGATGCACCAGTATTTGCAGTTCCCTGCTGGCACACGCATGCCGTGGGATTTCAATACAACCTTTGTTGTAGCAAAGACGAGATTACACAGCCAAGTTCAGCCGCAGTGTAACAAAATGAGAAGATTTTTCATTTGAGCTACTTAATCCACGCTGACCTCTGAAATTTTTGCCAAGCAATGTGTGGAATATATCCAGCCTCTGCCATTGTTCACGCACAAGTGCATTTCAGTGATAGTATAAGTACGTTTCAGTGTTATGAAGCACTCTGATCCCCAGACGCTTGGACAATAGTGGAATCGCCTCACAAACGCAGCAATAGCCCTATAGCCAGGGTCAAATATGGAAGCACAGGCACATGGAAGTCGTGTAGGTCAACCTGTGTTTGCCTCTAAGTAGGAATCTTTAATACCTAATGTAATTGATATTTTGCCAAATATGCTGTCTTACCTCACACCCAAAACTATTTATCGTACTACAGTAATTATATATATTTAGTATTCTGTCTGTGACGTTTTCTTATACAGATCAACAAGAACAAAGTAGACTTAAAGCCATCACCTGCACAACTACAGCCACCATACTAGCCTTAAATTAATTGTGCTTAAGGTCATTTTCAAGTGTAAATGTAATTTTAGCAATTTTGAATACAAAATTCTATTAACATTCATGTATATCTTAACATAAATAAATATCATAAATATACATTCACATATTCAGTTAAAGGGATCGTTCGGCTTTTTTAACATGAATCTCAATTTGATCCTCACCTCCCGTGTGTGCGATCAGCACTGACTTACCCCTGACAGCGTTCGGTGACACGCGTTCTGGTTCGGCGTTGGACGAGAGGAAAATAGTCCAGCAAGCTGGCTGGGGTCTCGGAAATAAAGCGTTTTTCTTCAAAAAACTATTTGTTTTCAAAAGCGTGATACATTTACATCACAATACTCTTTCCTGAATAAAGTCAGACGCCATTACCGCCAGCCACTACTTTTCTGTTCGTTCGTATCACTGCGCGGCGCCCTGTAGAACGCTAACCGACTCACTGCAGCCAGCTAGCTGATACTTCCGCCGAAAAGGCAAACAACTCCAGGCGGAAGTATAAGCTAGCTGGCTGCAGTGCGTCGGTTAGCGTTCTACAGGGCGCCGCGCAGTGATACGAACGAACGAACAGAAAAGTAGTGGCTGGCGGTAATGGCGTCTGACTTTATTCAGAAAAGAGTATTGTGATGGAAATGTATCACGCTTTTGAAAACAAATAGTTTTTAGAAGAAAAACGCTTTATTTCCGAGACCCCAGTCACCTTGCTGTTCTATTTTCCTCTCGTCCAACGCCGAACCAGAACGCGTGTCACAGAACGCTGTCGGGGGTAAGTCAGTGCTGATCGCACACACGGGAGGTGAGGATCAAATTGAGATTCATGTTAAAAAAGCCAAACGATCCCTTTAAGCTACATTTACATTACCCTCGGTGGCTCCCTGCTGTCATGGCTAGCTGCTGTTTGCATGAAGCTGCATCAATATGACTATTTTGTGTTGTATGTGAATTGAATACAGATGATGATGTGTCAGGAGACAGTATACGAATGAACTACTGTCTTATTGGGCAGCAAATAATATATTTGTGAAAAAATAACCATATGGCCAGCACATACATTGCAACGTAAATAATATAGTAGCGTCTTTAGATACCCGTTTATTTCTGCTTGTAACTCACACCAACCGTACCTCAAATAATCCAAATTAAAATGAATAGAAATTACATGAGGGCGGCACGGTGGATGACTAGTTAGCACGTCCGCCTCCCAGTTCTCAGGACTCCAGTTTGAATCCGGGCTCCGGCCTTCGTGGGTGGAGTTTGGATGTTCTCCCCGTGGCTGCGTGGGTCTTTTCCGGGTACTCCGGTCTCCTCCCACATTCCAAAGACACGCATGGCAGGTTAATTGGGCGCTCCGAATTGTCCCTAGATGTGCTTGTGTGCGTAGATGGTTGTTCATCTCTGTGTGCCCCGCGATTGGCTGGCACCCAATCCAGGGTGTGCCCCGCCTACTGCCCAGAGCCAGCTGAGATAGGCTCCAGCACCCCCCGCGACCCTCGTGAGGAATAAGCGGTCAAGAAAATGGATGGATGAAATGACATAAATCCAACTGTTTTAAAGTATTAGTTAGCCCGTGTCTACTTGTTATTGTGGGGTAGCATATTAAGCTAGCTTTAGGGTAAAGCTATGTAGCCCAGTAACAATGTTTAATTGTCATTCCTTTATGTTTGATTAAAAGCATAAATTTTACTGGAAGTGAGATAAACCAAACCTTGAAGCCTCTTTTTTGAACAATTGTTCATCATCTGTCAAACTGCTGCTTGCTTTGCAGGGTGACCAGATACCCTGTTTTGGCCAGGACAGTCCTATTGTCGAGCCTTGGGTCCCGTGTCCAGGCGGATTTCGTCAACCTCATTGTTTTGTCCTGATATTACACAGGTCCTGTTTTTTTGCCATGTGTATGTCAATCACACAGTTGTCAACGTGATTTATATGACAAACCCATTAAAAATGATATTTCACTGTTAAATTCCTTCCTATGTACTTCCAAACATACGTATGTGTTCTCATATGCATCCGCATCGAATCGGTAACAGGATATACTTATACAGCAGGTGACCGGAACAAGAACTACTTCCTGCTTTTGCATCTACCAATCATAGGAAATGCAGTCCAAAACCATCCCCTGCAGTCACAGGCCAGACAAGGCAAGCTGAGCTTCCTAACGGTACATTTCCAATGTTTCAATGCGTGACCGGTGTGAAATAATCCACACAGCCAGCTTCCAATAGCTGTCAAGACTGAGCAAAAAAAGGTTGGATAATGGTGAATGCATGTTTAGCACTGTTGAACAGTCAACCAAGATATCATTTAGCATTAGCGATTAATGAGAGGCTTTTGAAAGATTCCTATTTGCACAGTTGGTGGGTTGTGTGAAAGTGGTTGAAGGGTTGGGTGAGTCCATCATTTTGAAGAGTGCATTCAAGGGAAATGAGAGACACTTGTCAGATACTGAGCTGATGATGTGGAAGTGGATATTTCACGAGAGCGTAATCGATGAGTGTCGAGACACTTGGGCCTTTTGCTTCAGGTCTTCTCTGAGATGAGGAATAGAGAGGAAGTCGTTTAGTGAGGTGACTGATCCACACCAGGAGGAGTAATGAGGTGTTTTTTAGAGTAGTGCTGTCTGTGTCATTTTATCTATGACGCATACGGACCAGAACACTGGTAAACACTGCAGGAAGTGAATATTGAACAAAATACTGAATTTGATTTTGGCCTTTGCCCTCATTGCGGTAGATTTTCTTTAAGATTTTTGAATGGATCTGTGGGAATTGTAAACCTTTTATCCAGAAGATAGTATGGACAAGAAGGCCTGTCTCTCCATCTCCGGTCGAAGCCCATCCCAAAGGTGTTGAAATCGAACCCATTCAAGCATCTCTTTGCTTGTTAGCTGGAACAGAAAAGAGCCTTCCCCCCCCAGAGTTCCTACAAAGTTTGAATCATTGCCTGAAGAGTCTAAACATGCTTCAGAATAAACTGAGGAAATTTTCTTTTTCTTTTTTTTTTGTTTGTCAAAATGATTGGGGAATCTTATTCTTGCATATTATCAGCTATCAAAGCCATTGCCGAATGAGTTGCTGGCAGCTTGCTCACATAACTCATTCAATGTCAGCTGTTTTCAAAACAGAGGTGTAGTTTGACAACATCGTCCTCAGTGACAGTGCAAGCACTGAGCCTACTAAAAGAAAGAGTTGAAAAGGTTGTCTCACTGTGTTTTGTTGGTAACTAGCAGTCTATAGGTTTCACAAAAAAACACACACACACACACACACCAGTTTCTGATTAAAAAGCAGTGAAAATGAGCAGAACAGTGAAATAACCTAAATATGTTTTGCTTTTATGGCACTCCAACTAGAGTTGTGCGGTACTTGAGATTTTGGTATCGATTGAAGTAAATACTGGTGCCAGTATCGCCGATACCGATACAAAGTACTTTTAGTTTCATAAAATATCAGGTATTTTAAAATATTTTTCCTATTAAATAACATGTCTGTTTGTTTGTTTGTTTTTCGCAAATTAAACTTTGTTGTTGGCTTCGTAAATATGCTATAATATAACATCCTAAACAGAAACATACCTAGACTCTTGGTTAAAGTTACAATGTAGTCTTCATATTCTAAGTCCCTGTCGCTCTTCTGCACTCAAAGAAACATCAGCCAAAAAAAAAAAAGAAGAAGAAGAAGAGAAACATCAGCCATCGAAGTTCCTCTAGACATAAGATGATACTTAGATGTTGCGCTACACCAATACCTACTTCAACTAGTAGTTGGAAAAGCTCACACAAAGCAAAATTGCGCGAGGGACCCATGAGAAACCAAAATAAATAAATAAATGCAAATGATTGATACTAGCTCTTTTGAATCGATACGATACCAATACTCACTTTAGTATCGAATCTATCGCTACTTGAATCGATCTGCACAGGCCTAACCTTATAAAACAGTAAACACAGGACTGACAAATAGCTTTTGTTGGAAAAATATGATTGTGGCACGTTTTCCTACCTACTGTGACAAATCCACTGTACGAAATACATACTCATTTGATAGTTAAACGTGTCCAATTTTTAACATTTTGAGATTCCATCATAATCTTTATCATCATCTCACAAGCTTTGCTGATCTCAAATCCAAAACGAAGCAACCCAGCCATCTATAAGGATTAGTTAATCATTATAGGGGTTTACAAACCTGAACTTCTCAGCGAGACCCTCCTCCATGCATGTAGTTAATTATTTTTGTCTTCTCCTTTGCCCCACCTTGATAGACGCACGCAATAACGAGACACCTGCTTGCTTCCTTTTGCCGTGATTGAAGAGCCAATGGACACGAGTCCCCCATCTGACTCGGACGCACCAGTTGTTGGAGACGAGCATCGACATTGGTGTGCATCCCCGCGTGGACTTCTAAGATCAACACCTGAAGAGAAGTCGTTTAGATGAGACGACATCAAGTTTAGAATTTGCTCATGATTGCATTGCAAACAAGTGAGATCCCCCCCGCACGTCCCCTCAAGATTCCTGTTAATGTCATATTTTGCTAATGCAAACAACATGATTCGGAGAGACTGCACGTGGCATTACAAGCAGGATTTGTGTGTTGGGCTATTTCTAGAACAGCAGCATTTGCAATCAGCACCATCTTATCGGAGCTATTCCGGCTAAATAAAAGCTCCCGAACAAAACCGTCTCAATCTACTCATCTTAAGCCCCGTGACAAAACTCTCCCAGCCTCATGGATTATACCTGTGGCTGTATAGATCACTAAGGTCAGTTATTGTCCTTCAAAAAAGGACAGAAGTTAAAGGCCAGAATTTTGCACCTTTAGCATATACAAACTATTGCACAAAAAGGTTGTCCTGGTTTGCAAGCAGCACTTGCGTAATAATAATAATAATAATTTGCTCGCATTCAGTGTAAAGCTCTGATGTGTTGTTTTTTGTTTGTTTTTTTCCCCCCCTCGAGATAAGGATGCCCGCCGATGTGAGGCAGTGTAAGCTGCAGCAGAATTATTACCTTTTGTTATGTGCGACAAAATTGCTCATTTATGGAAATTGCGATGATTGAGGGAGTCACGTCATTATATCAGAGCACCATCAAAATAAGAACCTGACAATGAAGATTATAGAGGAAATGCTTTTTTGTCCCTAAATATACCCTTCTCTTTCAGTATTCGATCTGTATTCACTAGAGAACTTTTTTTTTTTTTTTTTAATCATTTTGACCTTTTGTGGATTTTTGAGGAACACCCAATTTCCACATGAAAATGACTTTCATTTCTTCCCGCAATAGAACAGTATTTTTATCGAGAATCCATCTATTGTCTCACAATCTTTTCTGGAGTTTGTCAAAAGTCGTAATTTAATTTGGCGGGTTTGTGTTTTAGTTATTCAGAATATATAAACACTGCAGCACTGATTTCCATGAAACTGTGTGGATTGTTGACACACGTGCACAGCAAGAGGCCATTGAATGTGTGCGCACTGGAATAAAAATATGGATAGAATCCCAGCACATAAAGTTACACCTCGGTGTTTACTCATTTCGTAAAAGAGATTTGGCAGCGTACCTTCATATCATTTATTTTTAATGAATATACTCTGTTTTTATACATGTAACAATGTGAATAATTAAAGATGTGGTTTTAATTGGTTATTTGCCAAGTATCCTTTGTGTTGTAGATACGCAGACCACACATTTGTTTAATTCACTAGCATGTCATGAAATATTCATTCACTATCAAACCAACGAGCAAAAGAAGTTGGACCCGTGGTCAAGAGCTTGACCATGCTAATCACTCACAGAACTCTTTTGATTAGCATTTTTCAATGTTAGCATGAACGCAACAGTAGCCATTTTCATTTTGCTGTACTCTCCCGAAAGCTTTACAGGCCTAAAAAGTACGGTTGTGACAACACGCCAAGGTTAAGATTTGATTCATATCTTGATTAGTAGATAAAGCACATCTCACATAAAGCACATATACATTCCCTCTTAACTTAAGACAAAACATTGATTTTCTAAGCTTTTTTTAATACATACCGAACCAAACCAAAAATGCTTAGCACAAAATCGGGGATTTTTCTAATTTGTTGCACCCCTAGACAAACTAAGATTTTTCTGTTTTTCCGTCCATGCCCTACTGAAATTCATTTTGGATAGGTTTCTTTAAAGGTGGATTAAAATGCTCCGAACTAGTAAAAATGGTAGTCAGTTTGCTCAGATGCTTATATGACAGTCAACAGAGCAGTTGTCACATCATTCACAGTGACTTTAATTTAGGGTTTGTTTGTTTTATTTTGTTTTTTTGCTTAAAATCATGTTAATATTGTAGTAATTATTAAATAATTATATAGTTTGGTAGCTCATGGCTCATGTATCTGGATTGACGGAACTCTGGAGGTGGAAGGGTTGTTGTGGTCCTGCCATTCTCAAGACGTTTGTTTCATGAGTACTGACATTTTCTGTTTTTATTGTTATAAAGTACCGTATTTTCCGCACTATAAGACGCACCTAAAAGCCTTCAATTTTTTCAAAAGCTGACCATGCGCCCTATAATCCATCCATCCATCCATTTTCTTGACCGCTTATTCCTCACAAGGGTCGCGGGGGCTGCTGGCGCCTATCTCAGCTGGCTCTGGGCAGTAGGCGTGGTACACCCTGGACTGGTTGCCAGCCAATCGCAGGGCACACAGAGACGAACAACCATCCACACTCACACGCACACCTAGGGACAATTCGGAGCGCCCAATTAACCTGCCATGCATGTCTTTGGAATGTGGGAGGAGACCGGAGTACCCGGAGAAGACCCACGCGGGCACGGGGAGAACATGCAAACTCCACCCAGGAAGGTCCGAGCCTGGACTCGAACCGGAGACCTCAGAACTGGGAAGCGGACGTGCTAACCACTCGACTACCGTGCCGCCCCCCTATAATCCAGTGCGCCTTATATATTGATCAATATTGAGCCGTAACAGGTCTCGCTGTCAAGACGCTATCGGTGACCCTGCACGATCGGTGACGCGCATGCACAGAAGATCCCGCCATCTTGGATCGCTAGCTAATACTAATACTTTACCTGAGAGAAAATAATAAAACAGCTGTTTATTCATTTTGAGAGTGAGTTGTCAGAAAGCTGGTTTGTAATCTATTAATAAAGTTTGACTGACCTATCTGTTTTGTTGACGTTCCCTTTAGCGCAGCACCATCTAATGGATGCATAACGTAACGCCAGCCTCTACTGTAGCGCCTTATATATGGAAAAATTTTAAAATACACAAACGTTCATTGAAGGTGCGCCTTATAATGCGGTGCGCCTTATAGTGCAGAAAATACGGTAGTTTACATGCTACCACATTGCCATGTCATAGTTACAAACCGCTTTTTCCACATTTCAGGCTATATAAGTGTCCCATTATATGAAGCAAACACATGAATATCTGTGTGCACATTTTCCCCCTGAATCATTTGGTGAGTAAAGAATTGTGAAGGAATATCATGAGTTCCTTTTTTTTATCGTTCACAACTGAGCTGAACAAACCTGAGATTGCTTGCAATGTAACTGAAGAAAAGCTGGTAATAGAGTAGCCCAGTTTCAAATTTCTGTATGTTTAAATATTTGGGTCTTGACTTTACAATGTGGCAACAGGAAGTGAAAACAATAGGAAAGGCCTAAAAATGACTGAGCTAACCCAAAAATGTGTAGTAGATAGAACAAAGCACAAGTTTTTTTTTCATCCTACCTTTGCAGTCTTTCATCACCTTATCTCTTTGTGGCTGAGTGCAATTTCTGTTACCTCGCTGGCTGGCTGTGTTCTGCGCTCATGAATCGCGTTGCTTTTAGCGGATGTCTTCTGGTTAGGGTGTGGAGAGAGAGGCATTGTGTGCCGCTGTCACTCAAGAAGATTACAGCTCCTCTGTATCGTTATTCCTCAAGCCTCCAAAAATAAGTCGATGGCTTCAGAGTTTGCCGGCCAGATGTGTCTCATTTTTTGTTTTGAGTGTTTGAATTGTGTCTGAATCAACCATAAGCGGGTGTGTTGGTTGACTAAATCAGAATTTTACTCAATAAAAGGCGCTATCAACAAACCCCTGTGCTTTTTAGAACCCCGCGAAATGGAGATGTCACCTAAGCTAAAAAAGGAGACGGTAATCAGACACCTGTTACGCAAAGCTTTCATCCCGTTATTTGTTTGATTTGCCGCTGTTCTGTTTCGCTGTCAAACCTCCCACTGGGGTTGTCGGCTTACTCATGTTTGGCCTTGCCAGGCTTACCCCGGGTTTTCACCGGTTGCGGTTGCGGTGCGGTTGCGGTGCGGTCCGGCGACGCAAGCAATTAGATTCCATTCATTCGAATGGTGCAGTTTACACCGCTTGCGGGTGCGTTGCGTGTCGACTGCGGAAGGCCTGCGGCGTGCCGCAAGCCTTCCGCAAGGATAGCCTATTTTCTATTTTTGCCGGACGCCGCAGCGGTAGGCCTCCGGCAAATGGCAAGCTAGCACAAAACACATCGAGCGGGACAGGAAGACCGAGGCAGTCTCAAAATAAATTTCCGTTTACCTTTCAGAATAAAACACTCGCCAGCTCCTATTTCGCAAGTTTTTCAGCAAAACGTGACGTGGGCGTCGCCGGGCCATGTGCTCATTCACGGTTTAGACACCAGCGAACATGGACGAGGAGAGGTTTATATTGGAGGTGGAAAACCACAAAATAATATATGACACGGCACATCCTTTTTATAAGGACTGTAATGTATTGTGAGTTTGATGTTCGCGATTGCTTGTTGTGCCCGTCTCGCTTGCCGTACTGAGCGGCAGCCGGACGCGGAAGGACAACCAAAAAAAGGATGCTGCATGGAATCTCATAGCAGAAGAAGAAGAAAATGTTAAATCAAAAGAAGTCCACCTCTCGTTGTGAAATGCCACATGATCGCGCGCGCGCGGTCCCGCGAGACACGTTGGGAAGTGGGCGGCGACGGAGCTGCCGGACCGCAGCTGTGCGGAGCCGGTGTGGATTGACAAAAAAATTGACCCGTCCGGAGCACGCAGTCAAGACGCACCGCACCGCAACCGCACCGCAACCGCATCCAGTGAAAACCCGGGGTTACAGTGGTGTCTTTTGAAAGTCAAACCAAAGGAGATGCTTGTCGTTGTTGAAGATTTGTGGACACAGAATGTCGAATATAGTGGAACCTGAACACAGTCTGTTGCATGTCGCTGAACAAACTCCAAATTGTCTGGATTTCAAAAGAATGTTTTCCATAGGAAAACGTTGAAATAATCTGATTCAGGGCCACTGTCGAAATTGTTAAACTTAATGTATAGGCAATTTTATTAGGAGTTATCAGGAGTTGTTGTTGTTGTTTTTACAAGTAATGCTCTGAGAGAGAAAAAATGCCAATCAAGGCTAGCTGTTAAGTGGCTAAAGCGAGCAGCGACAACTAGGAGTCTGACTCCACTGTGTGGAATTGACCAGCTTTAAAATTGCAAATTACAGTTTTCTAATCTTCTCATTTGTAATTTCCAGTTCCTGATCAGAAAATTGTCCAAAGAGATATTAGCCTGTTAGGATTTGCGGGAGATTGTGGACCCAAGTGGAGGGAGGCAAAGAAAGGCGTGGCAGGGGTGCGCTTAAACATATTTTAATTTAACGCATAAACAAACAAAGTACAACAAAACACAAACCAAGGCTGGGAAATAAACTTACTAGTTTCAAACTAAACTGGCAGAACTCAGAATTGCAGGGGAACAAGGTGTGACGCGACAACAACAAAGACTCCACAAGGACTGAACAAAAGCAGGGAACTAAATACACATACTAACGAGATAACAAGAGACACCTGGACAGGACACAAGTGTCTTGGGGAGCTGATTGGACAAACACAAGGGAACGGGAAAACAAGCACAGGTCATAAGACATAAGACATTGACAGAACTAGAGACAAGAAAAACATTACTAAGAAAAACCCAAACTAAAACGCAGACCCTAACACAGCCGCCGTCACGATCACAAGTACAGATACCTTAAAATAAATCTGGTATCGGTACTCGCCCATCTCTACTAGTTTGATAAAATTCTGGTGTAGTATCTCATCGGATGTGGGTACACAAGGATGTATCTGGTGAGTACATTGCCTATAAAACTAAAAGCAGTGGTTGATACCAACCAATAGAGGTTGATAATGGCGGGTGGGTTGCCCTGCATTTTTCTCATCCACTTTTTGAGACATGGTAGTGCACACGCTTTGAAAAGAGAGCATGCTGAGTGAAGAAGGGCACACGTTTTTCAGGTGGAGGGGAGGCTGAAATTGAATTTTCATATTTGTCCGGTCAGAGACCTCCATCTTATCCGGCCGCCCAGTACTCCCACTCAATTTTCATCTGGCAGTGTGGAAATTGCAGTGATGTATAAAGCGATGGAGGAGATGCTCGAAAAGGGGGCAAAGCAACGGCGAGAGATGCAGACGCCGAGATAGGGCGCAGGCAGAGCGATGGAGGGCGGACAAGGTGGTGCTGGTGCACCAACTCCAGCGTTTCCAGGTCACAGGAATAGATTATTTTTTTATATTTTTTTTTCCGGGGGGGGGGGGGTGGCTTTCACACGTGGAGAATCCACAATTTCCATCCCTCTAGCAAGTAGCAATTATGCACTGAAGCATGTCAGAAAGAAAAATAATATAATTAGTGCAATCACATTTTCGCCGGAAAACATCCTGCTTCCCATCTCAGGTGAATTTGAAACGACAAACATTGCTCATCTCGGATGCATCGCGTTGTTATTAGATAACTGGCTTGTCTCTCAAAACGCATTACTTAAAAGCTCCTTGCATCTTTTTGGAGCCACTGTTGAACAGATAGTGGCATGCCTGCAACCAGGGGGAAATCATTAGCTAAACAGAATTGTTCAGTGGGTTTGCATTGGTGATATATAAGCAGCATTAAAATCGAATCAGAGCCTGGCAATAATCCAAATCCATTAGCCACCATGTTCGTACTTCAAGACAAACTGCTCGTTGACCTGTAGATTCAGGTAAATTTCAAATAAACAACACTTTTGTTAATTGTGTTTTTATCGTGTGGGGCGGTTGGCGGGGTCGCACCGCGTGCCACAGCCGAGCAGTCAGGCCTGTTGCTTCCTCATACGTCTTGTCGGCATATGCTCAATTATTGCAGACTATGCGGCGATGTTCTGAATGAGAATACGGCCATGTCGCTTTGTTCCTGTTTCCGTAAGATAGAGCGGCTGCTGTGGTTATTGGTTCTGCAAGAATGAAGGTCAGTTTGTTCAGCCAGAAATAAAGTGAAGTCCACTGAATACTAACACAACCTCGGAGGCCAACTGTCAGTCACCGTAATGGAGGCTAACAGGAGCAGTGTGTATGTGGGTACGAGAGTGTGTGTTGTTTTGATATATTTTACAGCGTTAGCCTGTTAGATAGGATTTCCTCAGCCTAACGGTGATATATTTAGTGATTAAGATTGTACTTGTATCTTGTTAACTGAAATTGTTGCGCAATATTCATTACGCAGCCAGTGGTGAGAGTAGCCAAAATTTATACTCAAGTAAAAGTACTGTTGCTTTTGAGTAAAATGACTCAAGTAACCTGTAGATAAAAGTATAAGTGGTAAGCTGAATGTAGGTCAATGTAACAGAGTAAGAGCAGCCATTTTCTTTTTTTAAACAATGATACTCAAGTAAAAGTAAAAAGTGTTTTGCATTAAATGTACTTTGTCAGGTGCAAATTCTCCAAAATGTAATGGAGTAAATGTTGTTTGTTACTACCCAACTCTGCATGCAACTTAGTTCAATCATGATATACACATACATTTCTGCACCATACACACGGGTACAAAACAATTACAAGCAGGAGGACTATTGTAGTTGGGCTTCCATAGTTTTCCTGAAGCCAGTGTGGTAATCTTAGAATGCTGAGCACATCCCTCTAACAACTATGGACAATGGATGCTCACGCGCTTGTCATGCTCGACACACCGAGGTTACAGTGCAGAGCCGCCTTTTTGTGAAGTGAATTTCAGGCTGCTTATGGTTCTCTCCGTCATGTGCACCGATCAATTTGATTGGGATAATGGACTCAGGGCAGTTAACTGAGCATACACAAGCTTGAAATAGGCCGACATCATTGCACCAGCAACCGTGAACTCGTGAGAATTTTGTAGTGACACTGAGTGAATCTGATGTGATTTTCCAATCAGTCAACAGAGCCGGGAAAAAAAAAATGTTTTTTTTATTACAATAATTTGAAAGTAGCTAAAGTTATGTGATGTTATTTAAATTAGTTTTATGATTAGTAGGGCTGTTCGATACCACTTTTT